>NW_006239102.1:330774-334582 GCF_000226075.1 Solanum tuberosum | reverse complement strand
AACTTAATTTCACCAATAGAGATCATATTCACAAAGACCCACATCATAGGCCAATTTTTGAGAATTTGGGGATCATGGGTTCTTCATGAATTCCATTGAAAATTGTCTTAAAAACATTAATTCGACATCAATTCATCAATAGAATGATTTAGAAAATCGTTGAATTCCTTGGAAAATCTTTGATAGAATTCCTTGAATGAGAGGTTATTCAAGAATCAAGAGTCACCATACCTTAATTATTGAAGACCCATGAAAATGAAGAAGAAATTAGTTGAACACCCATCTTCTAGCTTAAGCTTCATCAAGGTCTTCAATGGAGTTTTTGAGAGAATTTATTTTGAGAGGGAAGGGTCAATTTGAAGAATGGGGTGTAATTCTAGGTTTTGGAGTTTTAACCAACTTAAAATACCCTAAAATAGGTAGAATAACCGTTTATAATAATTCCCCCAAATTACCCAAACTACCCCTCACTTAGTTTGGACCTTTTAAATAAGTCAAACTTGAGTTTATTTTCGCAGATTTCGTCGGGAAACAAGTTCGCGACGCGGAGCTGTTCCCACAAGTTTTCTGGAAATTAAATTCGAGACAGTAGAGTCCCCGACATTTCCGCGATGCAGACCTAACATTTGGCCCTTCGTAGAGCTAGTCCGCGACGCGGACATGCTCCCTTCAAGCACAACTTCAAGCTGCCTTGTCAGCTTGCTTGGTCAAGGTGGGGGTCCTTCTCGGGTACCCTTAGTGTGGCCCCCGGGGAGTCGTATCCGTACGTTTTGACCCTAAAAACATTCATTAAGACACTAGGGTCACCTCCACTGATTTTAGACTCCAAACAACACATAAAAACAAGAACATCATACTGGAACACACCAACACGTAAAAGACTAGTTTCCGAACGTCTTGGTCGTCCCTTGACGTTTGACTTCCAAACTCTTTAAAACTGACTTAAAAGGCTATTCTTCATTATTTTGACTAGTTATTAATGCATAAAACCCATGTGAGGCTCTACTTTATCCTACTTTATTTTGAGGGTCGTTACAATATCACCCAGTTCCGAACATTCGTCCTCGAATGTCGCTTAAAACACTTCTGAGGACTCAATGACCCAACTAGTAGCTCACAATACACAACATACAACATCAATATAAGAGCACACATCAAGGAGGAACATCAACTCCACATAAAAGGCTCAAAACAACTTTGTGCAATTCAAGAAAGTAGCAACACCTCTACCAACTCCTTATGTATCAACTTTATTATTTCCCATTTCATTGGAGGAAGTTCCTTCTCCAAATCATCACTATGCTTAAAACTCTTTACTTCTCATAAGTATAGGAGGAACTGCCTTCTCCATATTCAATGAGCATCAACATATATATTAAGCAATCAACAAGACATTTCTTTAACAAGACAACATCAAGCATGCTCATTACAACTCTCATGAAGTCAACATCACACAACATCTATGGGTGCAATTTCAACCATGAGAAATAAAGTTTGTGAAAACTCAAAATACAACTTAAGCATGAATTTTCACTAAAATATGCACATACAAGGAAATCATAGCATAATCATCATTCTCATTTCAAACACCAAAGAAACACAACATGCAACTATCTCATTAAAGCACGTTATGCAACTTTATCATAAGAAATCATTTAAGCATGCATTTCAAATCAACTCATGCACTACCAACAAGTTGAAACTTTATTCACCGACTCATAATGCATCAACCACATAGGCCTTTCTCATGTTCATAGGAGGAACTATCAACTCCTAAGCATGACATGATAGTTACCCCTTTTATATCATCATAGGGTCCATTATGCAATGGCTTCAAGTGCACACATAGACATGATCAACATTTCCACTCATGAGGCAATTAAGCAATTCATACTAGTTGCACCCTAACATGAGGATTATATATCATCTACTAGTCTTATCATTTAATCATCATACTATAAAGAACATACATGGCATTACCATGCTTAGTTATGTTCAAGGAGGGACTACCTTTTCCTAGTCACAACATACACACATGGCATCATAAAACTCATAAGCAAGCATTACACAAAGGTCAATTCTTTTAAGGAGAATTCCAACTTCTAACCTAAGCATGCTCATACTCTTTTCCAAATGAAGTCAAGAGTGCATTCACTATATAAAGATGCATATTGACATGAGAAACATGAATTTTATTACTAAGATTCCATTTGTATGTAATAAGAATCCTTCAAAACATGCATAACATAGTGTCTTCTAAGACATGCATAACATATGGAGATCATGCAACTCATAATCATATGCAAGACTCCAAAACATGAACAAGCTTCTAGGAACTCTTTGGTCTCAAGCTTGAATAAGAATAGAAGGAAAAGATAACGATATCAACAACATTACTACTCGCTCATCATCCCCCACTTAGGGTAAACCCATCTAAGAGAACATTAAAGTAACCAAGAGAACTATCACTTACCAATTAAGCACTATGTCCCCCTCTTGGGATCAAGTTATGCAAACTCCTTTAATCATTACCTCCTTCATCTCTAAGGTAGGAACCATTCTCCACTAAATCTTCACTATACTCCCTTGGGTGAAGATTTGAAAAATCTAAAAAAAATGAGTATCTATACCACGCCACGTCATATCTATCACCCAAAGTGGTTCTCAACATGGAGAACTCAAGGAAGTTCAATGTAGAAATATTAAGGGCACTCAAAACCTTACCATCTAGGCACATTATCCCCCACTTGGGGTGAGCTTATCCAACTCTTTATCACATCATACCCTTATCATCGACCTTTGGTGTAACTTTCCGCTCAACCATGCCTAGGTATTATCTAAACACCCTCTTTGAATGACCATACTTAAGATCAGCCTTTACAAGACAACTATCCTCTTTAGAGTTGGGTCAACATCTATTCTCTTGTCCTTCCCATGAACTAATGGGTGCATGCAACTCTCCAAGTTAACCTTAGAGCAAAACACTATCCTAACTCATAAAACAAAGCCCCTTTTTCCGCTCTTAGGGCAAGCCTGCCCAAGAACTCTGATTCAAACAAGGACAACCATGAAGCATCACTCATAAGAAAAAAAGCAACTTTCAACTCACACTAGTTACCACATTCCTTCAAAACTCCTCAAAATCTACACCATGACTTTCTACTGTCATTACCCATCACCATAAAGCAACTCCTCATCCTTAAAAGGATTTCATTCTTATCATATTACTCTTATCATACGAGAACTACATCACCATACAACATTTTCAATGTAATGCTCACAACTTCATAGGTCACACATAGCCATGATTGACATCACAATACGATTTCCAAATCTACCTTCATATATACTCATATAGTCACCACATCATAATAAGCATTAAAACTCACCTTTTCTTCCCTCGATCCTTGCAACGTCACCCCTTCCAAGTAATCTCATCTAGAATACCACCGGACAAGGGAAAATAAGAGAGAGATCATAGGGAGTTAAGCTCTAAGGCACGACTCAAGAATAATGAAGAAAGTGAAACTTCTATTGTCCTATAGCCTCTCGCACATAGATGTGTCGCGACTCACACCGACTATACTAGACGTGGCCTATGAGACGTTGAATCCTAAGACCATTTTCATAACCTTATGCTCTGATACCAAGTTTGTAACGACCCGAGAGCACCGCCTAGTTATTACCGACGTACTTGACCTCTCGGAGTTTTATACAAGCCCTTAGCATTCGTCATAACATTGATCATAGAAAAATAGTAGAAAATTTAACACTTTTCCATAATATAACACAAGACTTAAAAGTCACC
>NW_006239102.1:329058-330158 GCF_000226075.1 Solanum tuberosum | reverse complement strand
CCCCAAGTCACACTAGTGCAATGTACAAGTAGCATCCCATAATACTACTCCCACCAAGTGTTCTTAGGAAGCCAACATATACTAGGCACATCATCTTCAACAAGTCATAACATCTTCATTTAGAAATAAGACCAACAAACTTCATAACATCATATAAGGACTCATTCCTTTACTACATCATTAGACATAACCTATTTAGTTTATATCATAGGTAAACCACCCTCACAACCCCTTCCCAAGCTCACTTGTGCAATGTACACATGGAGTCCCATACCCCCACATATACTAAGCAAACCCATTAAGAAGTCATAAGTGTAATTCACATGCATAAACATACTTCATGTCTTGGCATAAGTGAAGTCAACCTTAACATGCTTTCATAATGACATACATAGACCATAGTCTTCATTACATAAAGAGCCTAATCATAACCTCCCTTAGAGTCCAGTTGTGCAATGCATAAGTAGGGTCCATAGTCCTACCTATACTAAGTAACTCTTCAAGAAATCATTACTGGAGTTCATATTCTTATCTTAGTTCATTTCTTAACTTTTGGGAGACATTTCCATAACCGACATAAACCATGTTAGCTACATGGAATCCGGTGTTCTACTCCCACACCGAAAAGAGAGGGCACTAGTTGCCAAGGTAGGACCTACATACATAATATCTATCTAGTGGATCCACTAAGCTAAGACCTACGGGGGCACGTATTTATGGAACAAGTAGATTGCTACTAGAAAACCTTGACTTACTAAGCGTGGAGGTTTCCATCTCATGAGACAACATCTATGTTCTGAACCCGGACTTGCTAAACCTGAAGGTTCTCTTATAGGAAGCCGAACTTGCTAAACGTGAAGCCCCCACTCTCATTTTTCATGTTCACTCGGTGCTAAGCTCCAACTCCCTTTTTAAACATCTTTAAGCCTTTATTTAACATTAGTTCATAAAATACGCTTTAGGGACTTAATCCCTCATATCATATAGGTCAAAGGTTTCTAAGATGAGAATTACCTTTCATCATAGAACCTACATTATGCTAGAAAGACCTTTCACATAGTCTTACCATATTTATAACATAGTCTAGTTTAGAGTACAAT
>NW_006239102.1:285330-328049 GCF_000226075.1 Solanum tuberosum | reverse complement strand
TGAAAATAGTTTGACACGGAACCCATGTTTAGATTAAAAATTGGGAATTTTGGTCTTTGAATCACTTTTGAAAATCTTTAATAGAACTCCTTGAATGAGAGGTTATTCAAGAATCAATAGTCACCATACCTTAATTATTGAAGACCCATGAAATTGAAGAAGAAATCAGTTGAAAACCCATCTTCTAGCTTGAGCTTCATGAAGGTCTTCAATGGAGTTTTTTGAGAGAATCTATTTTGAGAGGGAAGGGTCAATTTAAAGAATGGGGTGTAATTCTAGGTTTTGGGGTTTTAACCAACTTAAAATACCCTAAAATAGGTAGAATAACCGTTTATAGTAATTCCTCAAAGTACCCAAACTACCCCTCTCTTAGTTGGACCTTTGAAATAAGTCAAACTTGAGTTTTATTTTCGCAGATTTCATCGGGAAACAAGTTCGCGATGCGGAGCTGTTCCCATAAGTTTTCTGGAAATTAAATTCTAGACAGTAGAGTCCGCCACATGTCCGTGACGGGGACCAAACATTTGGTCTTTGGTGGAGCTAGTCCGCGACGCGGACATGCTCCCTCCAAGCGCAACTTCAAGAAGGCAGCTTTCTTGGCCAAGGTTGGGGTCCTCCTCGGGGACCCTTAGTGTGGCTCTCTGGGCGTCGTGTCCGAACGTTTTGACCCTAAAAACATTTATTAAGACAATAGGGTCACCTCCACTGATTTTAGACTCAAAACAACACATAAAAACATGAACAACATACTAGAACACACCAACACGTAAAAGACTTATTTCCGAACGTCTTGGTCATCCCTTGACGTTTGAATTCCAAACTCTTTAAAACTGACTTAAAAGGGTATTCTTCATTATTTTGACAAGTTTTTAATGCATAAAACCCATGTGAGGCTCTACTTTATCCTACTTTATTTTGAGGGTTGTTACATTTCCGACCAAACGGCCAAGAATCAAACACGGAAAATTGGTGCAGAGGTCAAGGAAACCAAGGTCGAAACTATGGCAATCAACTGAGAGGGTCAATGTGTCCGGGATGGGAACTTCAATTGCGACAACAACTACAACCGGAACAACTATGGCAACAGAAACGATCGGGTTGGACCTTATGTTCCCCCTCAAAATTGGGAATCTGGTACTGGGGAAGCTGGAGGCAATATGGCGCGTATTGTAGATATGATGCAGAAGAAGATGAGAAAGTTTGATGCAACTGATGAGAATGTGAAGGAGATGAGAAACAACTTATCTGGTATTGGTCAAAAGGTTGATGCCTATGTAGTGTCAATAAAGCATCTAGAGCAGCAGAAGACGTAGTTGTCTACTGTAGTGAACCAACGTCAACCTGGCACTATTCCTAGCAACACCATCCAGAATCCAAAGAATGATGGTCATTGTATTGCAGTTACTACTCGAGTGGGTAAGCAAACCATTGATCCACCTATGCCGTCTGTGGTGGATGTTGAGATTAGAAAAGAAGATGATGTGGTAGAGGTTAGAGAAGTGTCTGAGAATGCGACAGAGAAATAAGCGGAGATATCTCAGAAAGTGGTCCCCATACCTAGACCTCCACCACCTTTTCCACAGAGGTTAGTGAAGAAGACTGAAGATGGTAAATATCGCAAGTTTATACTATGTTGAAGCAACTTTCCATCAACGTTCCATTGATAGAAGCCTTGGAGCAAATGACTGGGTATGCGAATTTTATGAAAGATATGGTGACAAAGAAAAGGTATGTGAGTTTTGAAGATGATGATAGAGTGCAACATTGTAGCGCTATCGCTACAAGGTCTCTTATGCAGAAGAAGGAAGATCCTGGTGCTTTCACGATTCCATGTACTCTAGGGTTGTTACACTTTACTAAGGCATTGTGTGATCTTGGTGCTAGTATCAACTTCTTGCCATTGTCTATTTATAAGAAGTTAGGTCTAGGGGATCCAAAGCCTACTATGATGCGGTTACTTATGGCCGATCGAACCGTAAAAAGACCCATTGGTGTACTCCATGAAGTGCTAGTAAAAGTGGAGTCGTTCATCTTTCTGACAGATTTTGTGATTCTTGACTGTGAGGTTGATTTTGAGGTTCCCATCATCCTTGGGAGACCATTCCTTGCCACATGTCGTGCGTTGGTTGTTATGGAGAAGGGGCAGATAAAGTTCAGACTGAAGAATGAAGAAGCAACTTTCAATATTTGTAGGTCCGTGAAGCAGAGTGGTGAGCACCAAATGGTATCTGCTATAACTTACAGAGTTGACAGTGGAATAGAAGTGCAAATTGAAGAGCGACTTGGTGTTGAGGCACTAGCTGCAGTTATGATAAATTTCTATAGTGATGGTATTGAAGAGTACGATGAGTTGGTAGCTGTACTTGATAGGTGCGAATATCGGTCAAAACCAAAGAAGTATGAGTTAGACATGAAGAATCGCGAGTCTCCACCCGCGAGATCATCTATTATAGAGGCACCGAAATTGGAGCTGAAGGCTCTACCACCGCATCTGAGTTATGTATTCTTGGGCAGAGATATACTTTGCCGGTCATCATTGCGGAAAATTTAAATGCGAGACAACTAGAGTGCTTGGTGACTGTGTTAAAGATGTTCAAGCGAGCTATAAGGTGGACTATTGCGGATATTATTGGGATTCCTCCCGGTATTTGTTCCCACAAAATCCAACTCATGCCAGATCACAAACCTAGTATTGAGCACCAAAGAAGATTAAATTCGCCTATGCAAGAGGTAGTTAAAAAGGAGATCATCAAGTGGTTGGATGCTGGAGTTATCTATCCCATTGCAGATAGTAGTTAGGTATGTTCTGTTCAATGTGTGCCCAAGAAAGGTGGGATAACTGTGGTTCCTAATGAGAGAAACGAGCTATTCCGATGCAGCCCGTGGCTGGATGGAGAGTCTGCATGGACTACCGGAAGCTAAATGCTTGGACAGAAAAGGACCATTTCCCTATGCCATTCATGGATCAGATGTTGGATAAACTTGATGGTAAGGGTCGGTATTGTTTTCTTAATGGTTATTCGGGCTACAATCAGATTTCTATAGCTCCGGAAGACCAAGAGAAGACCACCTTTCACTTTCCCTTATGGGACTTTCGCCTTCAAACGGATGCCCTTTGGGTTGTGCGATGCTCCAGTGACCTTCCAGCGTTGTATGATGTCTATATTCTCTTATATGGTGGAGGACACTATTGAGGTATTTATGGATGATTTCTCTGTGGTAGGTGACTCTTTTGATCGATGTCTGAATCATTTGGCTGAGGTGCTTAAAAGGTGTGAAGATTGCAATCTGGTGCTAAATTGGGAGAAGTGCCACTTTATGGTGAAAGAAGGGATAGTTCTAGGTCATCGAATTTCTGAGAAGGGCATTTAGGTAAATAAAGCGAAAGTTGAGGTAATAGATAAACTTCCTCCACCTATCTCTGTAAAAGGTGTTAGGAGTTTTCTTGGGTCATACAGGTTTTATAGGAGGTTCATCAAAGATTTCTCAAAAATTGCACATCCTTTGTGCAAACTGCTCGAGAAGGAGTGTAAGTTCCATTTTGATGATGCTTGTCTAAGAGCATTTGGAGAGTGAAGGAGAAGTTAGTCACTGCACCTATCATTATTTCACCGGATTAGGGACAACCGTTTGAGGTAATGTGTGATGCAAGTGGAGTAGCACTAGGTGTGGTATTGGGACAGAGGCGAGAGAAAACTCTCCATCCTATTTACTATGCTAGCAAAGATCTGAATGTGGCCCAAAAGAATTATACTGTGACTGAATAAGAGCTTCTTGTGGTGGTTTTCACATTTGAAAAATTTCGATCCTACCTGCTTGGTACTAAGGTCATAGTGCATACTGACCATTCTGCATTGAGGTATTTGATGGCAAAGAAGGATGCAAAACCGAGGTTGATTAGATGGGTATTGTTACTGCAAGAGTTTGATTTGGTGGTAAAAGATAGAAAGGGGATTGAAAATCAAATTGTCGATCACTTTTCCAGATTAGAGGAAGAGGCTATGCTAAAGCTTGGTGATAGGACTGAAAGTAATGATACTTTTCCAGATGAACAGATATTGGCTGCTTCTCATGATCTGATTCCTTGGTTCGCAGACTTTGCTAATTATTTGGCAAGCGATTTGGTGCCCTCGGACTTGTCTTTTCACCAAAGGCAAAAGTTTATACATGATGTGAAGAAATTCTTTTGGGATGAGCCTTACTTGTATCGTAGTTGTGCTGATGGGATTATTCGTTGTTGTGTGCCCGAGGTTGAGATGTTGAGTGTACTTGAAGCATGCCATTCATTGCCTGTTGGTGGGCATTATAGTAATATTCGGACTGCGCATAAGATCTTGCAGTGTGGGTACTACTGGCCTACCAACCA
This sequence comes from Solanum tuberosum, assembly GCF_000226075.1. Taxonomy (NCBI): domain Eukaryota; kingdom Viridiplantae; phylum Streptophyta; class Magnoliopsida; order Solanales; family Solanaceae; genus Solanum; species Solanum tuberosum. The sequence continues at coordinate 323,683 of NW_006239102.1, read as the reverse complement.
CCAAGATGCTCATGATTTCCCGAAGTCTTGTGATCATTGCCAAAGAGAAGGAGGGATTTCCAAGAGGTAAGAGCTCCCTATAAATCCTATATTGGTGATAGAGTTGTTTGATATACGGGGAATTGATTTTATGGGTCCATTTGTGAGTTCATATAGGATGAAGTATATTCTTGTTGCTGTTGATTATGTATCGAAGTGGGTGGAAGCAGTTGCGCTCCCCAACAATGAAGGTAAAAGTGTCACCGCATTCTTGAAAAAGAATATCTTCTCCAGATTTGGGACACCGAGGGCGATTATCAGTGATGGAGGCTCCCACTTTTGTAATAAGTTGTTCAAGGCACTACTTGAGAAATATGGTGTCCGTCACAATGTAGTTCGCCCAAAATCTTATGAATGTTCAGCCTTGTACAAGGAGAAGATGAAGAGGCATCATGATCAAAGAATTGAAAAGTGAGAATTTGTTGTGGGTGATCTTGTGCTTCTATTCAACTTTAGGTTGTGCTAGTTTCCGGGCAAAGTCAAATCCAAATGGACCGGACACTTTTTTCTCACAAAAGTGCTCCCCCATGGAGCGGTTGAGCTTGAGAACAGTGAAGGAAAAAGGTTCATGGTTAACGGGCAAAGGGTCCAGATCTATCTGGGAAACGCAGAAAGTGTGCAAGAAGTTGTTGAGGCCTATTATCTTGATGAAGTCTGAGTAATAAAGAGGCATGCGTCGTGCCGCGATGTTAAATTAAGCGCTGCTTGAGAGGCAACCCAAGATGTAAAATCTAGCCAACAATAGGTCGTTTAGTAGTTACTCCTCTGCACTCAGTTATACAATTGTTTTAGTTTTGTTTTAGTGTTGGCTAGATATAACATAGGCTCTGTGTCTAAAAAGTGTCCAGAAAATGTAAAAAGAGAGGGCTAATGGTTACTACATGTGTAGGGGCGAGAAGCAGAATCTGTAGAAAAATGTCTGGTGCAGCGGTCTACGGACCCCATTGACGGTCCGTCGTTCACTCCACGGACCGTGAATGGCGTCCGTAGAACCCAGGTAAGTCTCAAATTTTTTCTAAGTGTTGAGGTAATCTACGGTCTCGACCTACGGACCGTAGATGAACCTATGGACCGTAAACGGGGTTTCGTAGGTTGAAACCCTAGTCTGCCTGACCCGACCCGGACTTCCCCTATTTAAACACCCTAAAGTTTAAAACATTTCCCACTCTTTCCAAAACCCTCATCCGAACCCCCACACCCTAAAATCCAAAAATTCACTCCCTCACACCACCCTCCATCAGATCTCCCAAAGGATTTCACCCCTAGAATCCTCACACTCACAACCCTCCCATCTTTCCCGCAAATTCCCATCTTCAAGAGAGTCCAGTGTCTGGGTACGATACAACGTTGGGTCAAATTTAGTCGAAGTCTAATTCTTGGCACGCAATCACACTACTCCTCGTTTCTTGTAAGGTAACTGACTGTCCTCTCACTTTGAATTTCGATTCATAGCTTGAATAGGGTTAGTCGGGAGTGGGTCTTGACCGTAGGTAGCGAATCATCCTTAAATGCCTGTTAAATATGAAATTTAAACGCCCTTGGGACGATGGTCCGTGATTGTAGGTAATTCTAACTTAAAACCAGTAGAACTTCGAGTCTAAATGTAAGTTCCGACTTATGATTCCATAACTTGTATGAATGGCGTGCTTAACTGAATTATCGGACCCCCGAGGATGACGAACTAGCATGTGGAGTGTTGAAAAGCATGATTAGACTTGCTTAGTGCTATTGTTGATCCTCTTGTTAGTCTAAATGATAAAACACTGATGCATAAAATTGGGAAATTTCCCAATTATGACAGACCGTTGATCAGGTCCGTGGCAGGGGCACATGGGAAATTTCCCAATTATGACACAATGGAGGTGGATTAAGGTCTGTGGAATGACCCACGGACCGTTCTGCATCTCCGTCGTTTCCATCTGTGACTATGACTTGGTTACTTCTGACGTACGAAGCAGGCCCACGGACCGTAGGTTGACCTACGGACCGTCGGTTCCCTCCGTCGGTTACCACTGTAGCTTATTGAATTTTTTTTCATTATTACTTGTGTTGGGTACTAACATCTCCTCCGCAGGTACCATGATACCAAACAAGAAAGTCGTCACCAACATAGGACGGTCAAAATTAGTGGTGCCGACCTTACGACGTATCGATGAGGATACCGACAGGCAACGGGACCCAGATTACTCACCCACACCTGCCCGGACCACTCGGTACCAGTCCAAGAATGTGCTCCCCGACGTAGTCACTGCCTCCAAGTCTGATGAGAAAGATACACTGATCGGGTCACCGACTAGGTCTGGGTCCGGTTCTACGTCCAACTCTGCTGCCGAGTTTGGGTCTGGGTCCGACACTGGTTCAAGTGCACATGAAGCGGCTGCCTCGTCTAATGAGGCATCTAGCTCTGACGGGATTCACATCCCTCAAAATTACCAATCGGATCCTATAGACGAAGAGACGAACAGGTGGTGCATCGAGGGGCAGTGGCAGATTTACCGTGATGCCAGGATGAAGAATGCCAAGGAAAAGATGGCCCGTACAATTACGGAGGAGCACAGAGTTCTCACCAGGACCCTTCACACTATGCCAAATATCCACCAGCTTTTCCAAAGGCACAAGTGCGAGTGGATGGCTCGTGATTCGGGTAGTTATAGCGAGGAGATTGTGCGGGAGTTTTACGCTTCCTATGTTGCCACTCTCTAAGGGCGAATTCACAAGTACGCTAAGCCTGCAACACAAGACTCCCTCACATACACCATGGTCCGACGTGTCTCAGTGAACTTATCCCACACCACCATCAGCCGGTTTTTTTATGGCCCTAACCCTCACCACACATGGGCGGACTCCACCGCAGAATTTAACTATCGGTGGGACATTGTGCGGACAGGAGTCTTCAGCCGAAATGCGGATCAAAGGGAGGCAGTTATATCATGGCTTGGTCGGCATCTGGCTTTGGATGGAGAGAGAGAGGAATGGGTTGCTGCACCTCGATTGGGTATTCGGAAGGCCACCCTCACTTTGGCAGCCAAGTTCTTTTGGCTGATGGTCCGAAATAGACTGTCACCAATAATGGCCAATAATATAGTCACTTGGGATAGAGCGGTCATGGTGGCTGCACTGGTTGCCAGATTAGATATAAATTCCCCCCGCCTGCTGCTGGGAGAATTGCATGAGAGGGCTTTCAAGACCACCACCACCTACCCTTTCCCCTGTATAATCTTTCAGCTTTGCAGGGATGCAGGAGTGCCTATTTGGCACTGTGATAAATTGGTGCATGCGACTGGGACCCTTGACATTGGGTTGATTTAGGATGACGCGAATGTGGCAGCACCACGCAGAGGGCCTCGAGTCGATGTACTTATGGGAGAGGATCTGATACACACTGTGGGGCAGATGCAGGGAGATGGACCCCCCCACTACAGCTCTGCCTGATGAGCATGTAGCTTCCTCTTCTCACACAGCCAGCCAGGCCCCGAGTTCATCTCTAGCCACCCCACTCTACGAAATGACTATGATACCATTGGCTCGAGTCCAGAAGTTGGAGGGTCAGATGGCCACCTTGCTGCACCATATTAAGCCCTGGATGCAGAAGTTGATTACTGAGTCCGAAGAGAGAGCAGAAAAGAGGATGGAGGCGAAAACGGACCAAAAAGTCCAAGAAGTTCATAAGCGGCCCCATGCCTTCGAGTTGAGAGTTTTAGAGAGGCCAACTCCTACTACTGATTTGTCCTCTTTTTGGACCGAGCTAGCTAGTCTCCGAGCCGATGTTGACGCCATCCTGGCCACACCAGCTATCGAGCCACATGTTGCACCCTCTGCATTAGGCGATGATACCATCCTGGGTGCACTATTTCGTAGAGATGATGCGGAGGAGCAGCCCGAGCCTGCACGTGCCCGCGGTAAGAGGCACTTATCTAGTCACAAAACTGAGCTCACGGAGGAGGAGAAGGCTAGCAAAAGGCAGCGCAAGCAGGAGAAGAAGGCATGGAAAACCTCCATAATAGATGAGTAGATGAGGGAACAGAGGACCCGTGAGATGATTGCTGGGGCGTCAAGTTCTGTGCCTGTGAGGATTGATGTGAGCACCACTAAGGGTGCAGTTAGAGTGAAAGATAGCACTACTGATGGTGTTGTCCTTGTTGATGCAGACACTAATGAGGGTGACCCGAGTGTTGATTTAGCGGGCTCTGGGAAATCGGACCCACCCGCCTGGTAAGCCATCAAATTCACGAACCTTTGACCATGTTTGTTAAGGGATGACTTTCCCAACCTCCAAATTCGCGGGCATCACGTTGCATTCACATAGAGTCAGCTTGGCTAATCTCCATGATTGTGTATGGTCTTTGCATTCGTGAAGGCCAGTTAACTGACAAATGAGTCTCTTTAAAAGACTCAATTTTCAGCACCATTTTCTATTCTATGCTTAGTATATTAGTGATTTTGAAAAAAAATCTTGATAAAATTTAGTGTTTCTTTTTGTAGTGCATCGTGAAAGTTTATGGAGATGTGTCGGGTTTATTCAATCTTCTATTTTCCAGGTAATTTTCATTAATTCCCTCTATTTTACTGTTTTTATTCTTTTTCAGTGAAGCTAATGGGGTGGGACTATTTTGGCTAGATGGTGGCTTAGATTGTGACCAGTTTAGGGTACAACTTTGTTTAGAATTGTAGGACCTAATGACAATATGACTCCGTGTTTGGGTCTCACATTTGTATTTTTGCAAATTGGTTTCCAATTTGGAATTTCGTTATTAATATAGGTATCTTTGTGTTTCTTTTTGCATTCCTATGGTGTTTCTGATAGATTATCATCACTTTGAGGCTCTCGGTAAGGGAAAAGCACCGGAGTGAAGGTTCAATTGCACTTGTGGTATTGAGGTAGGTTGTGTTTCCTTTTTTTTTTTTTTTGTCTTGGATCATTTAGATCACTTATTTTAAGTAGTATCACATATTTTTGTTGGAATTAGGATAAGTTTAGGCTTTCCCAGATCCTTAGCTGACTTGTGGCATTTTGGGCTGCTTAGTGTTGTTTTTGCTAGGAAACCATACTTTATGTTGATCCTTCTGACTTATACCATTTAGTATCTTTAGAATTGGCTTCTAAGTGGTATGAAACTTATGTTACCGCATGTTTTGTATGATTGAATCACTCATTCAGATAGTGCTTTTTGAGCTTTTATACCTAATTATTTGATTTTTGGGCCTGAGGCCATAAGCTTGGTCAAGCTAGTGTCTCGAGTTAGAACATCTGTGCTATGAGAGGAATTGTCTGAGTATGTGTTTTTTTCATGGCGATTTGAGTTGAAGCTCTGGAATTTTATATTATTTTGAGTATGGTTGTTGTATTTGAGTGCTCATTTTTGAAATTTTTTTGGTAGTGATAAGAAATATCAGTTATTCTAATGATTTGGTAGACCTTGAGACATTTATGACTTAAAACGGTAAACATGCTCATTTATTTGTTTGCCCAAATTTCAGATACTTTTGCAATGTTAAGTACGATGTACCATTCTCGATAGCCCGTTGACATAGTTCTCGGCTACATTATATTATTTCTTATTACTGAGAAGATTGAAGTATTATTCCAGGCTTCCCCTTAAAATTTATCTTGGCTATTGGTGCTCTACTAATATGTCTAGGTATTATTTCGGGCGGCTCGATGTTTCTTATGGGGTTCTTACTTTCTTTTACTTTATCTTTTACATTTCATCAGTGTGTGATTTTACCTTTGAGCATACTTTAGTTGCCTCCTATTTTATGTGTACTTTGCGACTGAGTTCTTGATAGTGCTTACATGTTCTCAATTATATGGATTTCATATCACAAAATTTATTCTTGTTATAATAGTATAATCACACTTCTCCTTATAATTTTGATCTTTCCTATCTTGGTCATCCTATGTTAACTACTGACTACCCCGTGTTTTGGTAATCATACTACAGTTTCACATCTTTTTCTGATGCAACTCCTAGTATGAGCCACCTCTAGTGAGCGTTGGATCTATCTTGGCCGTCACATACTTGGATCTTGTTGAGCTCTTGGCATTCAATGATTTCCTTCTTTATCTCCTTTATATAGACTTATGTATTTTATTTTTCTTAGTCACATCTCTTGTACAAAGAGACTTTCTATATTTAGTAGCTCCTGAATATGTGATACTAGGTCAGAGTTAAGTCTTGTGTTAGTTTCTCTTGTTGGTCATTTTTGGGCCTCTTTAGTACATTTTGTATCATTCTATAGATTTATGATATTAACCGTTTCCTTTATACTATGTCATTTTCCGTTCATTCTTGTTATTATTATTTGAACTATTATCGTTTGCATCTTTTGATTTTGAGGTCTAGCTTTGCCTTAATTCCTTAATTTCCTCAAAATTCATCCCCAAAATTCTCTGTTTAAAGCTAAGGAAGAAGAAGTTTGGGTTTCAAGATCAATTCTCCAATTTACCATAACTTTGGGCTTTAATTATTGAGGTATGCTAGTATTAATCTATGGAGTCGTTTCCTTAATTTGGTTCCCGAAATCTCTTAATTTTATGAGTTAGATTCTCAATTCAAAGTTAGTATTTTATTCAATCTTCATGGATTCTTTTCATTCATAATTCAATTGATTATTTTAAATCTTTTGATGCATGAATTGAAGTAATTACATGATTTAAGTTGAATTCCTATGAAGACATGCATGATCCATAGTTTTTATTATTATGAACAAACAATGAAGCTTATGCACTTTGAAAGATGAATTTATGAATATATGCATGCTTTTATAAAGATGATGTAAATGATTTGAGAATTATTTGAGAGTGAAGTATGAATATTGTTGTGAAAGGTTTTCTCACATACTACTAAGATCATGATTGTGAAAGGATTTTTCACATAAAGGATTCATAAGGTTGAAAGATTTTCTCACCTAAGTAGAATAAAGTTTATGAGCTATTCTATATGAACTCAATCTTTGATTGGTTGCTTCATTGGGCCTTTCAACATATGATATTATGACTATGATTAATGACTATTTCGTGGTATGTTTTGCATAGCACAGAGTGGACAAGGGCCGATTAACCATGCCCTATAAAGTATAGGATAATTGTCTCGGATAGACATGGACTAGTGGATTCACTTTAGCTCAGACTCATGGTTCTTGATTTTGCAAGTAAGGACATCTCTTTTCGGTGTGGGGTAGACACAAGATTCCATATTGTAGCTCACATTGTCAATGTCGGTTACATGGTAAACTTTCCACAATAATGAATTGCGGTTACTTCTCGAAGTATCTCACAAAATGGTTTAAAGATGTTTAGCTTGCATTAACCATGATTATTACTTTTATTTATTTAACCCTTATATCTTATGATTTAATTTGGTCATAGAATGTCATGCAAAGTCCTTTTAAGCATGGTTTCATAATTCTTATTCCTTGCTATCATACTTAGTACATTCCATGTACTTAGTATACATGTGCCTTCATTATTTCACTAATGTAAGGTCCGACGTTCCTACCTCTAACACTCGTGGCTAATTGATCTTTTGACACTCAAGGATTGGTGAGTCTTGATGTTCCGAGGACTGAGACACTCTTATTGCTTTCATACTTTCTTTTTTCAGATGTTGTATGTGATGTATTGGTTATGTCATAATCACTTTGTTGATGTAAAAGACGGCCTTTCGAGATTTATGTTAGACTTCTGCTTTTGTTACACTCTTTTATGATATGAGACTATTTCTTTTTAAGTCTTTATTTCTATTATCTTGTATGATGTACATTAAGTGGCTTATGTAGGGTCTCTCAAGGTCTTATACGTCATGGTACGTCTACGATGTACTTTGGGTCGTGACGATTTCGTGTGGTTAAAGCATGGTATCAGAGCTTTAGGTTCACCAGTTTCAACAGTACATGGTTTCTTGTCTAGTAGAGTCTGACGGGTCGATATGATAATGTCCATATCAAATCTTCGAGTGGATCTAGGGGAGTACTTCATTATTTCTTATTTCGATAGTTGTACCAATATCTAAAATTTGTTTATTTCACTCTTTTTCAGATGGCTAGGATGAGGTCATCTAGGGGTAGACAATAGCCTCCAACACCTCAAGATGGAGCCCCAGATACAAATAGAGGTCGCGATTGACCCATAAGTCGAGAGAGAGCATGAGATGCAGCAACAACTTGAGATCTGGAGTAGGCACCACCATTTATGCCCAAGATAGAGGTTGAGCATATTCAATATAATCTGGACTGGGTGGGGCAATCCCCGTCTGTACTGGGATACTTGGTCACACTAGTGATACCTGATACTTTGACTAGGATCCTCAGATTCATGGAGGGCATGTAACATGCGGGGATTTTAACTAGAAATTAAATTTGACCTCAGGTTTGAGATGAGACCCAGACTTTTGCCCAAGCAAAGGCTGAGTGAGTTCACACCCCACATGCACATAATGTTGTAGCAGCTCCTCCTTTAGTGGTTCGACTGATTCTGACTATTGCTCCACCCGTGGAACCTAATCCACCTTTATCTTCTAACTAGCAGGTCATGTTGGTATGTTTCATCAGGTTAGGTCCTCCCAGGTGCAAAAGTGCCACTGGAAAGGATGCTTACGCGTTTATAGTTAGTTGCTAGGAGAGGTTTTGTAACCTTGTTTTAGTGGAGTCTCACAAGGTTGATTACGTTTTGCTTTCAAGCTTGATGGGTTAGTTAAATAGTGGTGGAGGTCCTATCATAAGTGCAGAATAGATGGGTCACCTTTGATAACTTGGGCTTAATTCTCTGGGGCTTTTTTGGAGAGGTATGGACCCCGTAGCTTGAGGGAGTGGATGCAAGATGAGTTCACAAACTTGAAATAGGGATCATTGTTAGTTGTAGAGTATGAAACATGGTTCTATGATTTGGATAAACATGCAACTATGATTATGCGATTGAGCACTAGAGGGTGCACTGATATTTAGTGGCCTATCTTTTTAACTTGGGTTTGCTGTATATTATATGGTGTCATTGGGTTGTTATTTTCATCAGATAGTTGATCAATCACACACAATTAATGGGACCTATCGTAAGTCTTATGTAGGCAACAACAAGAGACCCTATCATTAGGGTTGTTTTAGCGGGTCTTACTCCTATGCAAGGGGATTTTTGGGTAGAGGTTACCCACAATAATTCAAGCCTAGTAGACCAGTTAAGGAAGCCATATAGCTTAGAGATCATGTGATTGTGGGTGATAGTGATCAGATTGTTCATGCTCAATTTAGACTTCTCGATGTGAATATTTAGGGTATTCAGGTTGTGGTTGCCATTCAAGCTTAGAAGAGTCTTCTCAAACATTTTCTTCTTCTAGGGGTTGATATAAGTGTGGTATAGTGGGTCATTTGTCCAGAGATAATCCTAGATTCAATTATCACAGAAGACAAGGTAACTGGTCGCTAGGGCGATGGTGAAGTCGACTAGAGACATTACTTAGAGTAGAAAAGGTGGTCCCTAAGCTGTTCAAGGTGGTCCTTAGCCAAGTAGGTCGGCTGATTAAGGTATACACGACCATATATATGCTTTTCAAGGAATGCCAAATGCGGAGTAATTAGATGCCTTCATCATAGTTACAATCTTTGTCTCTCATCAGCCTGTTTATACTTTACTTGATCTAGAGTCTATATTCTTTTATGTGTCTTCGTATTATGCTACGCGATTGGAGTTACCTTGTGAGCCAATGTTTTTCCTATGTGTGTAGCTAACCCTGTAGGTGATTCTTTAGAAGTGGATCACTTGCATAGATCTTATGCGGTGACTATTTTGGGGTATATTTAATTGGGTATACCTGATTGTGTTAGATTTAGTTGATTTCGACATGAGTCTAGGCATGGATTGGTTATCTCCCTATCGTGTGGTTTTGGATTTGTTTCTCCATAATTGTTACGTTGCACAAGCTTGGTGTTCCTCGTCTTGTGTTGACCAACACATATAGTCATATGTTGAGAGGTGTGATCTCTTTTTTTTTGTGCGATAGTTGGTAGGGAAGGGGTGTGTATGTTTTCTTACTTATGTCGGTGATACTAGTGCTGACACTCATCCTCTGGATTCCTTATTTATAGTTAGTGAGTTTGCTGATGTGTTTCCTACTGATCTACATGTTCTTCATTTTGACTGTGATATTAATTTTGGGATTGATTTTGAGACAGGGACGCAACTCATTCCTATTCCAACATACCAAAGGCTCCAACTACATTGAGGGAGCTTAAATAGAAGTTCTCATACCTCTTGGGTAAGGGGTTCATTAGATCGAATATATATTCTTGGGGTCCTCTATTCGTGTTCGTGAAGAAAAAAGATGGTACCTTACGTATGTTCATGACTATAAGTAGCTGAAGAAGGTGACCATAATGAATAAATATCCTTTGGTGCAGATTAATTACTAATTTGACCAACTTCATGAGGCAAAAATGTTCTCTAAGATTGATTTGAGATAAGGCTACGACCATTTATGAATTAGGGTGGCGTCTATCCGTAAGATTTCCTTTAGGACTTGGGATGGCCACTTTTACGTTCTTAATCATGCCTTTTGGGTTGAATAATCCTACAAAAATGTTTATAGATTTGATGAATCGTGTGTTCAAACCCTTTTAAGAATCCCTTATGATAGTGTTTATCGATGACATCTTGGTCTAATCTGGGAGTAGGGAGAAACATGAGCACCAACTGTGGATGGTACTCCACACCTGGATAGATCATGTGTAGTATGACAAATTTACTAAATGTGAATTTTTCGCTTGACTCTATAATATTCTTGGGGCACACAAGATGGGATAATAGTGGATGTGAGGAGGATTGAGGCAGTGCATGGTTGGGAAAGATCTACTTCTCTTACTAAGGTTAACAATTTCATCTAGTTAGTATCTGGATGGGTTTTCTTCAATTGCAACACCTTTCACTATATTGACTCAGAAGAATGTACAGTTTCTAGTTGTTTAAGGAGTGTGAGGCTAGTTTTCCAAAGCTTAAGACTATATAGACTTTAGTGTCGATTATGACACTTACTATTTAGGGCCATGGGGTTATGGTCTAGTGTGATGATTCTTGTGTTGGCCTAGGTTGTGTGTTTATTTAGAAGGGTATAGTTATTTCTTATGCTTCCACATAGTTGGGTGTTCACGAGAAGAACTATATCAGTCATTATTTAGAGTTGGCAGCGATAGTTTTCTTATTAAGATTTAGAGGAACTAGTTGTATGAATTTCATTATGAGGTATTCATTCACCATCGTAGTTTTCAAGATATCTTCATCAGAAGGGATGCTAATATGAGTCAGTGCAGGTGGTTGGAGTTACTAATGAATGTGATATCTTGATTCATTATCACTCATGAAAGACTAATATGGTAGAAGACACCTTGAGCCGAGGCAGTGAGTATGGGGAGTTTGGATTTCTTAGTCTTGGAGGAGAGACTTATGGCTTCAGACATTTAGTCCTTAGCCACCCAGATTGTTAGACTTGATATATCTGATATGTGCAATGAACTTTTTTTTGTAGAGGGTAGATCTTCTTTGATGGAGCAAATTCGGGAAGAATTGTTTGAGGATCTGAGATTGTGGGTGATGTAGGACATGGTGCGTAGCCGCGAGGCTAGGAAGGTGACCTTTAATCCTTAGGGAATCTTGAGGATTGAGGGTCAATTTTGTGTTCTTAGAGTTTGTGATATTTTAGGGCAATTCTACAAGAGTCCCATTTTTCTAGATATTCTATTCATATCAGTGCTTCAAAGATGTATAATGATTTGAGGTAGCATTATTGGTGGTTTGGGATAAAGATGGAAATTTCAATGTTTGTGGCAAGGCTCTTGAACTTCCAACAGGTGAAGTACAAGTCCTAGAGACTAGGAAGCTTAACCCGACTGCTATCTATTCATGATCGGAATTTGGATTGCATAGCCATGTACTTTATGGTAGACTTACCACATACTTTTAGGGGTTTTGATGCTCTTTTGATCATCATAGATTCATTGACCAAGTCAACTCACTTTCCACCAGTTCAGACTGCCTATATTTCAAAGAGATTGGCCTTGATTTACATTAGAGATTTTTTCTATTTAGATGGGTTGCCTGTCTCTATAATTTCAGATAGTGGTACTCAATTCACTTCGCACTTCGAGAGATTTATTATGAGAGAGGTGGGTAACCAAGTTAAGCTTATTACAACTTTTCACCTTCAGAACGATGGTCATTTTGAGAGGACTATTATGGTTTTTGTAGATATGCAACAATATTGTTTTATTGATTTTGTTAGTTAGTGTGTTAAGTCTCTAGCTTTGGCAGAGTTTGTGTATATTAATAGCTACAATTCGAGGCATTATACGGTATGTGGGGTCTTTCTCTCGTAGGATGGTTTGATGTTTTCGAAGTTAGACCGTTGGGCACCAACTTGTTGAGATATTCTATCATTAATGTCTATGTGATCCAGGAGCCACTTTGTACTGCCCAAAGTGGGTAGAAGAGCTTTATTGATCGGAGGTTGCGGCCTTTAGAGTTCATGGTTGGGGATCGAGTATTTCTTCAGATGTCACCTGGTGAAAGCATGATGAGATTCGGGAAGAGGGGAAAACATAGCCCCAGATTCATTGGCCAATTCAAAATTCTTACGCGGGTAGGAAAGGTGGCTTATAAGATATCCTTATCTCTATATCTTTCGAGTCTTAATCATATATTTCATGTCTCCATGCTGAAATGGTATGTTCACGATGAGTTTCACCTACTTCAGTGGGACTCGATTCATCTTGTTGAGTCTTTAAGTTTTATGGATGAGCCTATAGTTATTTTAGACTGGAAAATTAGGAGGTTGCAGTCTAAGGAGATCCTATCAATTAAGGTTCAATAAAGTCAATGTCTGGTTGTTGAGGCTACTTGTGAGGCCAAGCTTGACATGTATACATGGAATCGTCACATTTTCGAGCGTTCAGGTACTTTTAAGGACAAAAGTCTTTTTGGTAGTGGATGTTGTAATGAACCTCGAGGTCATTTCTATTTTTTTTTTTTGTATTTGTACTATTTTGACCCTTCTCAAAGCTTCCTTAAGGCTTCTGTGTTGTGTTGGGTTGGATTGAATGCTTCTGGAGGTGGTCGGGTGAGTTTTGAGTGTTTATTACAATTTTTTAGGCTTAAGGTATAAAATAGTTGACTTTAGTCAACATCTAGAGATTTTAATGTCAAATTTAAATTCCTTCATTTTCATCAGCCTCAGAAGGGTTATTTTGGTCTTGTGTGATGTTGGGTTAAGGTATTTAGGCTTTCATTTGGATTTTGTGCGCTTAGGTATTTTAGCTTTTGTGTGTTTCCCAAACTCTGACCTTGGTCAATGATGTCACATGTATTTTATATCTTAAAGGTATGTTACACAATATTTATTTCAAATGAAGGATTTAGGGTACACATCTTACTTTCTTAGTGTTAAAATTTCTCACAATGCTAGTGGCTACATTCTCTACCAACAGAAGTATACCAAAGAAGTCTTGGACATGGCTCACTTGACTTATGAGACCATTGTTGATAAAACCAATGGAATAGAACACTCATCACTAAAGATTGATAGGAAACTTGTCACAAGATCCGACCGTATAACAACGCCTTGTTAAGAGGTTAGGTCACTTAACTTTTACTCGGCCTTATATTACTTATGCTGTTCATATTCATAGTTAGTTTGGGTCTGACCCTCAAAACCTTCTTATTACGGGTGTTCATCGACTTCTCTATTATCTTCAATTAATTGTAACTATGGTCACAAATTACAACAATCACTCACCTACTCTTTGTGCGCCTTATCGTATGGTAATTATTGTGGGTGCCTCGATACTCAAGGTTCAATCACCAGGTATTGTGTGTTTCTTGGAAAGTCATTGTTATCTTTATATTGAAATTAAAAGAAAACAGAAATGTCCAAATGATTGACTAATGCAGGATATCATGCCATGTTGACTACATGCAGTGAAGTGGTTTGGTTGCATCATTTGTTTGCAGATTTCAGCATTCACTTTTCCCCTTCCAGATTCATATATTTTACAATGAAAGTTTGGTAAATAAAGAATCCAATCTTTTTTTCATGAACAAACCAAGCATATCAAGATTGATTGTCACATTGTTTGGGAAAAAAATGATGAGGATATGTTTCTCTTCCTCATGTTTCTTCAAGAGATCAACCAGCCGATATTTTCACCAAATCCCAACCAAAGAAACAAAATGAGTTCTTTATTGGCAAACTGTTAATTGACCAACACCAATTTGAGGGGGATGTTAATCACCATCAATTACAATCTCTACCTACCCTATATAGTTTATTACAGAATATTGGTATATAATTTTCATTAATTGTATTTACCATGTATTGTACTTACCGTGTACTATATTTTACCATATTAAGTTTTCTTGTTACCTTATAAGGTGATAATCTCCTACATTCTTACTCTTTCATTCTAAAGTTTTAGAAATAATGGTTTTTTTCCCTTTTTGTTATATTAACATTTTTAATGTCATTTATCTCCAGCAAAACATTACACATATTTTGACTTTATGTTTATTCTCAAAAAAATTGCAAGTGCACCTAATTTTTCAACAATGTTATTTAAAATGTAGTACTAAAAAATAACATGTATATTAAAAAATACTCACAATGACTTCAAAGTGTAATATTCTAAAAGAATAAAGAGGATATGTTTTCTTAGTAATCTAAATGGTAAATGAAAATATCGTGTTCAATAATCAATCGAGATAGCTATGTTAATAAAAAGGGAGATAAATTCATCTAATCTAATAGTTTTGGAGAAAATCTGAATTCTTAAAAGTACTTTAAAACGAAGAATGACAAAGATTATCTGAGTCATTTTTGTTCTACTAAAGTGATGTTTTATGGATCAGTTCTCTATATGTGAAACATGTGATGACACGTGTCGTGGTAGTTTTATCAGTAATAACCAATGAGGTTTAAATTCCAGAAGACATACATTTTGATTGATAGCTCGTTTACCTAAAATATTTACTGCACACAAACTTTCAAACATTCAATTCTTTTACACTGAAAAATTCACCAAATACCTATTCAATCACCTCAAGAATCATTCCATGCATCTCCATAAATCACAAATCACATACAAAAACTACTAGAAGGAGTAAAACATCGAAAACATGCGCTAAACTCAAAATAACCGTAAGGGTCACTACATCATTGACCACTAGAAAACACACATACATCCTCAAAAGAAAAAAGAAAGAAAGTACTTGAACTAGAAAAAAAGCAGGAGATATCTGCTCCATACATCTAGCTCAGTTTCTAGTACTCTTCTTCTATTCGATGATGACTCCACTGCATGTGCTTTTAGTGAACCTACGCTCTTGGACCTCAACTTTCGAATTTTCTTGTTCAATATAGTTATATGCTCCTGCTTAAAACAAGATTATGATGCAACTATATTGTGTCCCGTTGAATTACCTAGGAAACATCAATATGGTATTTCTTAAGCATAGATAAATAAAATATTGGGTGAATAATTAATAGACCTTGAGGTATGGAAAACTTACATACTATCTTCCCAATTCATTGTAAAACCTCAAATGTACCAATGTGCCATGGGTAAAGTTTTCCCTTAATTCTTAACCTCATGATACTTTCAGGAGTGACACTTTTAACAACACCTTTTCTCCAACAATAAGCTCCAAATCACGAACCTCCAAATACGTATTATCTCTTTTACTTATTTTAAGCTATATGAAGTCCATCATGAATAAATTTTACTTTGTCCAGGGAATATGTCAACTAATCTGCTGCACCTGACAGTCGAACCTCAAAATTATTGAATGACAAACTAAAGACCTGTGCATCTAGCCATATAAGGCCTTAATCAAAGCCTTCTAAATGTTGGAATGATAACTTTTGTTTTAAGTGACCTTATGTATGGGTAAGTGTTGGTGCAATGACATCAAAAATCAATAACACACCCTTGAAGCAAGTCAACTAACACCTGAACAGCCTGCTCAAAGTAACCATCCACATTTGAGGGTAAAAGGTTTTGTTGTACTCTACTTAGGTACACAACTTATTTTGCATACATATTCAAAACTACAATTTTAATTTGTTACATTAATCTAATATGGTAGTAACAGTCACATCATGCAAATGAACAATATCCTAGATATAAATCTTTGCTGATCTTTTGAATTTCGAGTAGTTTGAACTGGAACAAAGTGATAAGATTTAGTCAACTTATAAATAATGATTGAAATAGAATCGATCTTCATCAATGTTTAGAGGAAACCAAATGAAAAATTCCATAGCATGATATCCTATATTTAGTGTACATCTTTTTTCCTTCTGGTTGAATAGAGTACCTTGAAATATAAGACTCTGACTCTCTTTTTCCATTGCAGTGGAAACAACATCATTGAAATTTTTAACTATTGACACTGTTTCATGATGACTTCTTCATGCATCTTGACTTAACATATCTGGAGTTCAAGGATATTAAACTATTCTGAACTAACAATCGTTGTGGATTTTACCGCATTCTTGTAACTTCTTCGCATGAGACTGAGCAAACATTACGTAAATGTTTTTAAATATTTATCATGGCACATTGCTCCGCGCATTGAATAGAACATCTTAGGACAACTCAACATAATTACTCTACACTTTATCAACACTCAGTTAAATTTTCATGTCGTTCCACAGTACATGTGATATTCCATAAAAAAAGATAAGCATTCACATCAATTTCATGAATTATTGAAATATTGATACATTAAGTATTGATTGAGTGAACCAGCTTTACAATACAAGTGATCTTGTGGTTACTATACTTGTTGCTTGTGAGTAGTTATATGCTAAAGTCTACTCTTCTTGCCATTTGACTTTCCTTTACATGTTTCTAATTTGAGTCTTCCTATGATGTTGAATAGTACATAGTATCTTGTAATGATACTACCATGTATTCCTCTTTTATTTAGTGCAAAACCTGGTACATAGGTTCCTTTGAGATATTGATGCTATAGTAGTGTGCTGATTTTTATCCAAGGGTGAACACTCTATTTTCAGGCTACGATGGATCATCTTCTAGTCCTTGTCCATCTTCAAAACATTGAGATATTCTATTTATTTTAGTTGTTGGACATTCTATTAGATATGTTTTAGTTAGAAGTTAAGTACGATGACTTTCAGTTTGTTAGGGAATTTTTTAGATTATGATTTTATTTATTTATCAAACATAATTTACTTTATGTTACAACCCGATTTATCAGAACATGATAGCACCTACTATAACCCACCAGTAGGTAAACCAACCCATAACCCTGAGCGTCCTCTAATGAGTGTAAGGATAGAATCTAAACAAGAATAAGCAGTTTAACAGAAATAATAGAAGAGATAAGCGGAAGCAAGTCATATATAAATAAAACAAAAAGATCCTTCTCAGAACCTGAAAGTCACAAATATAGAGCTACTAGAAAAAGATATAGGTTCAAAAAGTGGACCAAAACAAAATACATGTCTAAAAAAATAAAAGACTTGTCAAAAAAAAAAGATCGAGATAGGTAAGATTAGAACACCATGTGCTCACCCTCGCTTGTGTATATGACAACTGTTGGATCGATCTCAAAATTGATAGTCGATGATTAGACTTGCATCGCGAAACAGAAGTAGAATGTAGCATCATTACCAAAATAATAGATACTCAGTAGGAATCATAAGCCTAGTGAACAAGAAATGTAAAGGCAATATTAAAAGCGACCATTAAATACTATAGAGGTCAAAGAGCAGAAATATTAAAGAAATGCAGAACAGTGTAGAAAAGAATTTAAATGAAGTAAGTTACTAGAAAACTAAAACCTAAATAGAACCCCATAAGTCCATAAGGTACACTTGTGTCCGTGTTTAGATAAAAAAAACCCAAATGAACCCCAATATGCCCGACCGGTACAAAGAATAACTATAACTACTATGATCAAGAACCGACGTGTCGAAAACTAAAGAATGTGTAGCTTGGTCTTCAAAATACTGATAGCTTCCCAAGTAACCAATAGGATCATCCAAAGACATAGAGCGCATAACCAAACCATTGAACCACATATAGCCTCACAAAGATCTAATAAGCTCATCCAAGCCAAAAAGTGCATACACGGACCTCAAAGTACGAATAGGCCTCCAAAAGAAACGATATGATCTTGTTGATATGCATCAACTCAGTATAGATAAAAGAGCCTGAACTATGAACTGAGGTTGTTGATGAATAACTAGACATTCAATATGCAAAAACATAAGGACGATGAAGAATCCAATGCCAATTCATCACTACAGTACAACCGTGGAAGGACAACCATACCATGATAATCAACACCATACTTCAACGTCCATCTTTATCTAGTCCAAAATCCTCGAACAAAGCCTTATATCTCAATTGTGAATCACTAAGGCCATAGCGAAAAGGGAGTTAGGGCACATAGGGAATCAGAGATGAATCATCACCTAATCTAAGACTCATTCTATCAGACTCAAGTCTACTTTATCAGTCTATAGGGAGCGAAGCTATCTGAAATAATGCCAGAGTAAAACTAAGACTTATCAACTCCAAAGTTAGCGAGTCTAAGGCTAGAACTAGTATAAACCTAGACTAAGGCAAAACAAGCTTCCAAGAATATGCATATATAAGCTCAACACATTCCATAAGATAGGGATGATCGAAATACAGGAAAATAACATGCTGACTATCATAAAATAGCTGAAATATGCTTAAAACATAGATTATAAGTAACTAAGCATGATCAACTATCTACCAAACCCATATACTCATAAATGAACATATATTTTTGTTCTCAAGCTTAATCTTAGTGTTTAGAAGTCATAGCCTACCTTAAAGCAGACCACACATGCTCCAAATTCACAACTCAAGAGCTTTTCCCTTCCGTACGACCTTCAAATGTTGCCACACTATCAAAACTAGGAGCACAACATCAATATATCCATTTAGACACCAAAACACATTATTCAGTGACATAAAAATTTGAGGGAAAATGTAAATATTGGACCTACACTAGAAATCCTAGAGTAGACTCTTCCAAAAGATCTATTTAAGCTCACCAAACATATATCCCAAAATGGAACCCAATTTAGGCCTTAGAAGTCAGGGTATTAACCACATCAAATAAAATCACAATTTAAGCTCAAAAGAAAGGTAGGGAAATCCATTCAGGGAAGAGTTTATCTCAAGTGAAGATTCCTTGATAATACCCGAACACTCCAACATTTAGTCCCAAACATTCTGGACAATTCACAACTGGAATACCCGATTTGGAGCTTCCTACCTCATGATATCTAATATTAAAATTCTAAACCTTTGTTAAAACACCTATGGTATTTTTTTTATAAGACTAGACAGAAAGCTTCATCGCAAACGCAGAAAGTGACCCACGTTTGTGGATGGCCACTTAACTAGCCCTTTGTGAATGCGGAAAGGAGTCCCTGATTATCGATGGGAATCACCCTACCCTTTCCAAATGTGTCTAAGGCCCGTTATCATAAAATTCAAAGTCCTAGGCCTCTGTAAGTGCAACATACTGCCTGCGAACACGAAGGGAAATTTCTTTCTTCATGAGGTGATGCACATGATCTATTTTTTTAGCAAATGCCAAAATCTCCAATGGGATGCTCGAGATTCTTTCGGAATTTTGTGCATGAAAATAAAATATGCTACCCCACTAGATTCGGCATTCAAACTCAACGGAGTAATCTAAACCTTAAACCGTGGCCAACTCAACAAAAAATGTGTTTCACACCCAAGCTCCATTTTAAGTCAAATATAATAAGGGGGGGCTCAAAATATATTCCAAAGCATCGAGATCAACACAAATGGTATTTCTACACCATACTCAACATTCTGGAGCTAATATGACCATAATAATTACATTTTAAGGCAATCTTTCTGAAATTTTGACAAAAGTCAACCATTTGATATTTAGAAGCTCCAAAACACAAAAACTTTTGCATAATCCAAACTGATAGCCAAGTGACCAAACTTTCAGACCCAAAAGGGCTCACTATACTCTAAATGATGAAAAGAAGGCAGTCACATAGAAATGACATAGAGGGTCATTAACATATCTATTACAGAAATGACTTTTATCTAAGAAAATAAGGGTCAAGAAGTACGTGATGTTTTGAACAAGCGGGAAAACTACTCACAACTTGTGTTCTGTATCCCAGGTAGCCTCCTCGACTAAATGATGCCTCCAAAAACCATAACAACATGAATGTCTCTTGAATACAACCGTTGTTCATAGCTGGAAAAAATATCACTCGCTCCTCTAAAAGGGTCAGAAAGATCATTCAACTCAACTGAATCATACTGCATTATATGAGACGGATAAGGAACATACCGGCAAAACATAGAAATAGGAAAATAACTACTACTAAAAAGAATTTTTTGTTGAAACTATTGGATAACTAAGGAGTGATAACATTACTCTCCTCCTTCAAATCGCGCTTGTCCTCAAGTGCTAAGTGAGAAAATTAGTACTTCTCTCCTTTCCAGAAAACTCTTCCTCATTGTCTATAAAGTCAATCAAGAATAATTTCTTGCATTGATGACCTTGGGTGAATGGTTCATCACAATTGAAACAAAATCCTTTAAGTCTCCTTTCCTCCATTTCAGATTTAGTTAGTTTCTTCACAAATCTGGCATGTTGTTGAGGTGAGAAATCTATTGTCTGGATTTGCAAGCATCTAACGATTGTGAACAAATGAATTGTTCCTTGAATTCATAAAGACAGGATAAACTCATCGCCGTAGCCAAATATGGAGGATTATGCAACTCAACCTCAATTGTTATATAATCAACAAGATCACTCATACAAAGTACATTTTCTTGAGACTGAGTGAGTGTAACAGCCCGCGAAATTAACTACTCAAACTTTTCTTAGTAATTTGCCACAGACCCGATCTGGCATAACTAGCCAATTCTCCTAATTTTTGACTTCTGATATGTGGCCCGAAGCGAAGGTTACACTGACGTTTGAATTCATCCCAAGATGGTTGAGGCATATCTATCTATAGTAGAAGAAACCAAAGTTGTGCATTACCTTCTAAATGAAAAGAAGCAAGTCCAACCTTTTCTTCATCTAGAGTTTGTTGGTGTCGAAAGAAGTGTTCACATCTATTCAACCATCCCAAATCATCCTATTGCCCATTAAATCGTGGGAAATCCAATTTTGTTTGTCGATGAATGATGAAACTTCCTCCTTCTTCTAATCTCGACACTTCTACCACTTTATATTTTCCCTTCAACCGTAATTCTTACTTGTATTTTAATTTGAATCCAAATCGACCTTAGAATTCTCTAAATCCGTTGAGTGCATCCAAACGAGCATTTATTACTTCTTGTTTGGACAAATTGGCCGCATGTTCTTCTTGAAACAAGTTCACCAATTGTGCTAGTTGATGTTGAATTTGGTCACCCATAACTCCCTTCTCTGATACCAAGTTGTTATGATCCCCTGTTATCGATATAGTTATGGGACGCTGCAAGATAAGATCTAAAGTTTTCTTCATACGACCTATGGTGCTGGTTCGTTAAGAGAGAACTTGCAATGTCTTGAGTTAAAGTACTCAAAACCTGAAATTGCTTTTCTCCTTATATTTTTTAAGACACACAGATAGTTTAAATACCACACTTATAAAATAACTACCCCTAGAAACTAGGACATGCCTTCCTAACTTAACTTGAACGAAAAAACTACACTATTACGGGAAAATAACTACACTATTATAGAAAAGTAACTACTACTAAAAAGAAATTATTGTTGTAACTATTGCTTAACAAAGGAGTGATAAAAGAATTCCTTTTTAATGCTCATTCGCGAGTGGTTAAATTAGGAAAAAATGCTTGTTTCGATAATAAGTCCTAACTCATGATTGATGGGAGAAATATCAAGGGCTACCCATCGACAAGGGTTCTACTGTCACTTTAGTGAGTGTGACAACCCCAGCTACTGCAATGGGGGCTTCAAATACTGAATACGTAAAAAGGCTACAACTGAGCCCTATGTCGTTGGGTAGGGATGGAGCTAGTAGCCTATATGTGGGTTCAATCGAACCTAGTAAATTTGTGGGATAAGAGGTTGTTTTTTGATAGACAATTGACTCAAAAGAAGTATAATCAAAACAAGATGGAAAGGAAAAAGGTAATAACAAAATAGGAAGATACAATGCAACTACTTAGTAATACTACTAAATAAGATGAAGAATAGAATAGGAACACGAGCCCAACATTTCATACTTGAAAGCATGAAAAGTTTGGCTAATTACTGCCCTTTTGTCCTGATCCTTAATCTTCCTATATATATATCTAGGGTCAAGTCTTTTGTAAGTTGAAGATGTGTCATGTCATGACTATCTTCCCTAAAACTAGCTATAATCAATCTCTCGCACCGTCTTACTTGTGCATCCCTTTACATTCTCGTCACATGTCTGAACCATCTCAATCTCTTTTCCCTCATCTTATCCGCAATAGAAGTCGCTCCTACGATGCAATTCTTTCAAAATGAATTTCTTGCCTATTTGTCCTAAAAAACTTGAGGTCAAGGCACATATACAAGAGTTCGTATCCAAATGGGCAAAAAAAATTGAGCAAAATTTCCAAAAGGGCAACAAAAGTTGAGGATCAAACCAAAAGGACAACATTTTGGATGGAAGGACGGATGTCGTTAAATCGTATGTTAGAAGGCTCATGTTGACATTTGTAGAACTGATAAAGTTTTTCTAATGTTGTAAGGCTCATGTCAGCATGAGCCTTCCAACCTACGATTTAACGGCATCCATCCAAATGTTGTCCTTTCGGTTTGATCCTATATTTCTGTTGTCCTTTTGTAAATCTTGCTCAATTTTTTGCCCTTTTGGCTCCGGACTCACATATACACAAGTAATAAAACTATATTGTAATTGAACACAAAAATTACAATTAGAACTTTGAAATTCTCATTACTCATTATACTCTATATGATCATGACATTATTCATCACATTAATTAATACAACATAACCAACTATATGGGCACATATATATATCTCAGACTCTAGGCTTTATAGCAGAGCTATAACCATTATCATAAAACTTAGACCAAAGCATAACACCCCCATACATTGGTGAACCACTAATTGCTGGTAGAACCTGAGAAACAAGCACATCAAATGGTATGAAACCACTTCCAGCAGCTCTTGGAACTGCTGGCAATCCTAGATATCTGTTGCATTTTTTAAATGGTATGAAACCACTTCCAGCAGCTCTTGGAGCTGCTGGCAATCCTAGATATCTGTTGCATTTTTTAAATGGTATGAAACCACTTCCAGCAGCTCTTGGAGCTGCTGGCAATCCTAGATATCTGTTGCATTTTTTAAATAAAATTTTGGGCCTATTTGACATGTTTGATATGTATATAAATATATATCTCGAATCTCAACCAAATTATTTCGAATTTCTGATATGAACTTCCCTTGGGCTTGATGTCCGGGTTCTTTAATTAAGATATGACTGACTTAAAACAGAGCTCATTCGTTGCTGTAAATCCATTTAAAATGATGTCAAACCTCAACCAAATTTCTTCAAATGTCAGATATGAATTTTCCTGGATGTTTCGGTTATTTTAAGATATCACACACTCAAAATGGAGCTCAATCCAAACATTTGAACTAAAGCTTCAAAGCTCTATTTTTATCAATAATGAACTTCCAGCTCCCTTCTTCACGTTTTCAGCAATTAAAAATAACTCTATCTTATAAACTCATCTCAAAATCCTATCCTTGAAGCAACATTTGCTAGCGGCAATGAGAACTCTTTGTAAATGTCCCTAAAGTCTTTAGCGACATTGGATTGAATGACAATTAACTAATTCCAGTAAAGAATTTACCCTAAAGTCTTTAGCGACATTGAGTTGATGTAGTTGAAACATTTTAAAATAAATATTATCCACTCTGTTTCAATTTGTTGTTTTGGTGTTGACTTAACATAAAGTTTAAAAATTAAAGAATTTTTTTGAATATTGTGGTCTTAAATTAAAGATATGTACGGACCCGTTTGGCCATAGATTTCCCAAGTAATATTTGGGAAATTTTTTGGCAAATAGCGTTTGTCCATAAAGTTTGCTATTATTCGGCAAATATCCCAAATTTCCAAATACTAGTTTTTTCTAGTATTTGGGCCAAATCTCATTATTTGGGATATTTTAAAAATTAAAATTTTACACCAAACATTTATCTTTTACAAAAACACCCTCTATAGTAGTTGTTGCGTTGTATTACATAATTGTTTATGTGAACACCAAAATAGTGATGAAATATTTAGTTAATATGAAAGTGATGATATGGTTGTTGATCAAAATGATGAACAATCGGCTCATGGTAACAAAGTCATGTGCTTTGTCTACTTCACGATATATGGAATAATGCTTGTTGCACTCACTCCAAACTACCACATTGCTCTAGTGTCATAGACACTACTTATTATTTGTTGCAACGAAAATCCAATTGACTTGTAATACAAACTTATGGTTAGTTTTGATAATTTTTAACACTTATTAGTAAAATCACCATATTTTTCTAAAAAAGTGAAATATGTTTCCCAAATACTATGGTCAAACACATGGCGAAATTTCACTCCAGTTTTCACCCAAATAATATTTGCCAAAAATATTTAGAAATCTATGGTGAAACGCTAGCGTAGAATATATCAAAATTCTTTTAATCTTATAATCTCAAGTATTTCATGTGAATAGTTAAAATTATAATATATATTAGTGCTAGTTCAAGATAAATAAATAAGATAATCAAATTTAGTATAACAATTTGCTAATGCTCAGAATATGGAAATTCAGAAAGAAGTACCTCTTATTCAATGTGTAATCTACAAAATAACATAAATTAGAAATTAAATTACATACCACTAGCTAGTACCAAAACTATCGATTCTCACACAAGTAAAAAGGAGTGCGTGATAGCATATGATATAAATTAATAAAAAATATATGAGAAGCAATGTCACTCCTACAATTATGTAGTAGTCCCATTATTATTTATTAATGGCATGTACAAAGTGTGACACAAAAGTATATGTTAAGTAGAAAATATTAAGATATCTCTCATGCACTGATCTCTTCCTGAGCTTCTCCACCCCAATTAATTATTCAAAATTTATACCAAAGGACTTATAATATGTATGTATCTCTCTTTGAGATGGGAACAACATCATGCTCTTGGTGCTATTTTTGATGCATCATCATCATCGTCATCGTCATCAACTTCACATTCTTTATTAATACATATAATGGATCCCAACTTAGCTTCCGTAGCCATCATCCCTTCATTTTAAGCACAGAGATTCATATGTGACTCATTGGACACCCCTTTTCTTTTATCCATGCACAAATTGCATTGGAACATTTTTTTTCAAGTTTAACGCCATCAATGCCCATAATGCCTTGTGTTCAAGCTCGATTGGTAGGTGACAAGACTTTCCAAATACCAATTGGTATGGTGACATGCCAATTGGAGTCTTGAAAGCGATGTGATATGCCTAGAGAGCATCATCCAACTTTCGAGACCAGTCAGTCCGATTTGCATTGACTATTTTTTCTAGAATTCCCTTCATTTCTCAATTTGATACTTCAACTTGTCCTCTTTTATGTGGAGGATAAGGGGTTGCGACTTTATGCTTAACTCCATATTTTCTCAACAATGAAGTAACCAACTAGTTGCAAAAATGAGACCCTCCATCACTGATAATTGCACGTGTAGTAACAAACCTTTTGAAAATGTATTGCTTCAAGAATCATACAACACTCTTCCAATCATTGGTAGGCAAAGCTACAACTTCTACCCATTTAGAAACGTAATAAACTGCCACCAAGATATACTTTTTTCCGAAAGATCTCATAAGTGGTCCAATGAAGTTAATTCCCCAGACCTATAACAACACTACCTCTAGAATAGGATGAAGAGGTAACTCATGCTTTATCTGTCATGACCCAGGGGTACCCCCTAGATATAACATGGTGTACTTGACCCCGAAGGGGTCCCATACAAGCCCTTAGCATATCATGACATAAGAACATAGGGAAAAATAGTACGGAATTTAAAACTTTTCTTTACAATCGCAGTCTTTTATAAAATGAGAGAGTCTATAATACCATGTCTCAAACTATCTATAATAGTAGGATTAAAACTCTTGAATACAATCTTAGGGACATAGCTCTTGCATAAGTCTAAAAAATAAAAGAAAGACATAAATGACATATGGTCAATCCCTTGAATACTATGAGGAGCAACCAATCTTCTTTTTCTTGATCTACTATGGTCCTAACCATGAGGGTAGAATCTGATATCTCCAAACCCTACACTTATAAAAAATGTAGAAATATGGGTTAACACAAAATGTAGCAAGTATGGAAGCCATGCATAAAAATCCTTAAACATGCATAAAAGGGACATTTTATTTGAAACCATGCTATATTCCACTTTTGAACATCATCTTTGAAATAGTTGGAGAATGTAGCTCATAAGACAAAGCATGCACAATTCATCATAGCATAAAGGATATCATCATAATCACAAGCATAGTCTCCAACACAACATAATGCATACTCCAATCTTCACAAGACATAGTTCACATACATAATTACATACCATGATCATATCATCATAATAGAACTATCACATAAGAAACCCTAAGCTATACTTGTGCAATGCATAGATAGGATCCCATAATCCTATGTACACTAAGTATCACTTCTAGGCCACCATGATCATGCATAACATACCTTGACCTTATCCATAGCCAACACTCATAGACAAGGAGACATTCATGTTCATATCTTGTAATAAGTAAAGTCACTCATAGAAACAATCCACATCATGTATACATAAGTTCATATATCTTCGTAGTATAAGGAAACCACAGCACAACCCCCTTATAAGTCTACTTGTGCAATGTATAAGTTAAGTCCCATACCCCTACTCACACTAAGTAAAGATCATTAAGAAGTCATAAGTATATTCGACGTTCATATTCATGTTCATGTTCATAATTCATAATAAAGCATGCATTAACTCATAATCATCATGTCATAAGGGAAACCTACCATGCCCACTCTCAAAGCCTACTTTTGCAATGCATGAATGAAGTCCCATACCCCCATTCACACTAAGTATAACCTCTTGAGGAACCATAACAAATAACCCATGTTCTTGTTCATAGTGAATATTATTGTTCTTGATCATGTCATGGTTAATGTTCTTGTTCATGTAGGGAAATAACCTTAACCGACATAGACCATGTGAGCTACATGGAATCCAGTGTCATGCCCCACACCCACACCGAAAATAGGCGTCCTACTTGCCTAAGGTAGAACTAACATGTTTAGCTTTTAGGTGGATCCACTAGCTAAAGACCTATGTGGGCACATAATTATGGGATAAGGAGATTGCTACTAGAAACCCAGACTGACTGATGTAGAAGGTTTCCATCTCATGAGATAACATGTTTTGGAACTCGGACTGACCGGTGTAAAAGGAACCCATTGGGAAGCTGGACTAACTGGCATAGAAGCTTCCATCTCAGTTTCATATCCACTCGGTGCTAAGCATAATTCCCTTTAAGTTCATGTTTATGGAAGGGTGACTTAACACACAATCCAATACAATATCATGATATAGCTCATGGATTCATTAGGTGAGAATGACCTTTCAACCTTAGAATCATATTAATTAATATGTGAGTAAACCTTTCACATCATATTCATAGTGTTATGAGTATAGCCTTTCAATCAACACAATAACATTATCACGATCCTAGATAATTCATGCATAGTCATGTAAAAGGGTAAGGGGAGAATGACCTTTCAACAACTACCATAGTTACAAAATAGTCATAGGATCTTCACTCTCTAAGTGAATCATGAGTTCATACACAGTTCTTATCAACATGTACAAACCCTCATAATTTGTCCTTCAAGGGCTAAGAATCAACTCAACCCAAACATCTAGAATTAGCACATTACATAAGGGGAATATCATGATTCAATAACTCAATCAACACCTTAGTCACATCATAGTCATATTCATGCATGGGGTGTGTGTGTGATTGTCCTCTCAATGATAAAAAAACAACATTATCCTCATAGACACTTCACTCTCAAAGTGTTCATAAACATGCACATAATATCATAATCATGCATACCCATCATATCTTGCATTCAAGGATCATGTTAAGCCAACATATCTAGCATTCACCACATGAGACATAGATATAGTTATATCTCAAATACAACATTCATTCCATGCATAAACTCATATACTTATATTATAGGTCATGTGGGTGAAGTTCTTTCATAATGATGCCATATACAATTTAGCATACATTATAGCTTCCTTCTTTAAGACTTAACATTCTTAATTTATTCATATTAGCTTTCATCCTTAAAGCCTTAGGAGACATCTTCATGTTACAAGCCTTACTACACAACCATGATCCATCATATAAACCCTAATCAAATCAATTCATGTCTAGAAGCTTTACCCTTAAGTAATTCATATCTAGGTCATCTAGTCTAAGGCAATTCATAAAGAAGTTCATCATTCTTGGAAGGTCACATCTAAACCCTCAATTTGCCTCTTTCATGACATAACACTAGACTATATCAATTTCACTATAGACCCTTAGGTTAATCAAGGATACATGTTTAATTATACTAGAATCATGTAATTACATGAAGAACAACCATTAATCACATAATTGGGCCAATATTCAACAATTCCAACATCATGAAGTCAATCTAGTAAAGTGGGGGATTCATGGGTCCAACATGATTTTTCATCCTAAAACAACAATACTCCATCAATCCAATATTAATTCATCATAATCAACCATAATAAACCATAATTAAACAATTGACAACGTTTTGGAAGAAGACCCATGACATATATTGAAACCCTAGGTTTTTAGGGGATTTTGGAAACTTGAAATCATCTTTTGGAAGGGCTCCTTGAATGGAACTTAATCAAGGATATAGACTACCGTACCTTGATTGTAGAAACTCCATAAAAATTGAGAAATAAATATGAAATCTTGAGCTTCAAACCTTGATTCCTTCTTCTCCAATGGTGGTTTCTAGAGAAAGGATTATTTGGGGAGGAGGGGTGGTTATAATTTGGGGTCTTGAGATATAATGAGTTAATAGGGAGTTTAATGACTTAAAGTACTTTATATAGGTGAAATAAATCCATATTAAATGACACCTAATGAAAACTAATTAAAAAGGAATTTACCTAAAGACCCCTACATTGGCCGAGTCTTGGACAGCAAGTGCAGGCATGACCTACGCTTGGGACCTACGGTCCGTAGGTCAGCCTACTGGCCGTGCTTCAGGTTTCGTAGGTCATGTAATGCAGCTTGAGTTGGATGGATTGACTCACGCCCAAGAGCTATGGAGTGTGGATGGACCTACGCCTCGTAGGTGCCATCCGTAGCTCACACTTTGGGCAGTCTTGGGGAAGATTTTGGGGACTGTTTAGCGGTCCTCCTCAAGGACCCCTTTGGTTGGTCCTTGGGGAGTTGTACCTTTACGTGTAACCCCTAAACGTCAAGGTAATGTAATGCAGCTTGAGTTGGATGGATTGACTCACGCCCAAGAGCTATGGAGTGTGGATGGACCTACGCCTCGTAGGTGCCATCCGTAGCTCACACTTTGGGCAGTCTTGGGGCAGATTTTGGGGACTGTTTAGCGATCCTCCTCAAGGACCCCTTTGGTTGGTCCTTGGGGAGTTGTACCTTGACGTTTAACCCCTAAAAACCTCAACCTAAACTCTAGAAGTCATTTTACACTTCTAAATCCCACATCCAACTTAACAACACATTCGTAAGGCTCTAGTTCCATCTACTAGTTTTCCGGGTTATCCCATCATCGATACTCCTCCTTGCTTTTGGCATTGAATAAATTGCTTAACGAGATAATGAGCATCTTGGTATAATGATGGCCAATAGTAGAAACTTTGAAGCACTTTGGTGGTTGTGCTCAGCCCGCTATGATGTCCACCTACTAGCGATGCATGGCAAGCATCGAGAATTGCATTCACTTCCACTTCCGATACGCACCTTCTAATTATGTGGTCTGCGCATTCCCTAAATAGGTATGGTTCATCCATGAAGTTCCTCGTTATATTAAACAAGAACTTCTTTTGTTGATAAAAATTCAGTCCCTTGGGCATAATCCCACACACTACATAGTTTGCGAAATCAGCATACCAGGGTGATTTGCCATGGATTACCCTCATCACTGCTTCGTCGGGAAATGCTGTCTCTATGTCCCTCTCGCCACGATCAACAATATTGGTTTCCAACTGAGATAAGTAATCTGCCACTTGGTTCTCATATCCTTTTCGATCCTTGACTTCGAAATTAAACTCTTGCAACACAAACACCCACCGAATCAATCTTGGCTTTGCATCTTTCTTAGCCATGACATAACAATTGTCGCATGATCTGTGTGCACCGCCACTTTAGTACTCAATAAATACACTCTAAATTTGTCAAAAGCAAACATCACCGCTAGTAATTCTTGTTCAATGACTATATAATTCTTTTGAGCTGTATTCAAAGTTTTACTCGCATAATAAGCCGAGTGAAATAGCATGCCTTTTCGTTGACCAAGAACAATTCCCAATGCAACAACACTAGCATCACACATGAGTTCGAACGAAATACTCCAAATCGGGGGTAACAATGATCGGAGCTAATACTAGTTTTTCTTTTAAGCACAAATATTCTTTTAGAGAAGCTTCATCAAAGTTGAAAGTGGATTCTTTTTCTAGTAACTTGCAAAGGGGGTGAGCTACCTTGAAAAATCCTTTATACCGCCTGTAGAAACCCACATGGCCTAGAAAACTCCAGACGCCTTTCACTGTAATAAGAGGGGGTAGTTTAGCAATGACTTCGACTTGAGCTTGATCCATTTGCATTCCTTCACCAAAAATTTTATACCCCAAAACAATACCCTCTTTGAACATGAAATGATACTTCTCCCCGTTCAGAAAAAGATAGGTTTTAAGCCATCTTTGTAGTACCTTCCCAAGGTGTTCAAGACATGCTTCAAATGAATCACCAAAATTTGAAAAATCATCCATAAAGACCTCCATTGAGTCTTCAACCATATCGGTGAAAATAGAAAGCATACATCGTTTAAATGTTGTCGAGGCATTGTATGACCCAAAAGGCATTCTCTTGTAAGAAAATGTTCCATAGGGACATGAAAAAGTTGTTTTCTCTTGATCTTCCAGTGCAATAAAAATGTGGTTGTACCCGAAGTAACCATCTAAAAAGCAATAACAACCATGCCCCACGATCCTATCAAAACTTAAATTAGTAAATAGCAACACCCATTAGTTAATTAATGCATTCAACTACATAATCACACCCCCAAGAATGGGGTTTTAGCCAAACATAATAAAGAACAAGAAAACTTTACCAATGAAGTTTTCCATCAGGTTGGGCAACAATCCACAAGTCTCCAAATGCTCAAAATCAGCAAAATAATCAAACAAACCCTAAATCTCTACTTAAAAAATGTAAAAATAATGTTTTAGAATGTTGAATATCAAAAACTCAGAACTGGACTATGTGGGAAGTACTCTTCTTCTTTTCAAAATTAACTTTATACGTTCCCCTAATTTTAGCATTGTAGTCACTCGACAAAGTAAGTCGGGCTTCACCGACCAGATCGGCGATGTGCCAACTGCTCCTCTTCTCACCATTTTGGCGTGCCTTTTTCAGCCAAATTGTTCTATAACTTTAGGCGATTGAAATCGGCCTCGCCGATCTGTTTGGCGTGTCACTGAAATACCATTTTGCTTGCGAAGTTGGTTTTGTCCATGGGCAGGCCTGCTGGAACATTAGGTGAGCTGAAGGTCCACTCAGCAAGTCACCGAGGGGATTTGTCGAGTACCAACTTTGCTTTCCTTCAACTCTTTCATCTTTTTCACTCCTTTATTCCTCGTAATATCTTTGCCTTGCTCTTTTCCATTCTTTGTCGCAAAATAACATTTTAACGTCAGTTATGAACATAAAATAGGCATTAAGGACACTAAATCTTTGAATATTAAGCATAAATGAGTCAAAATCCTCGACTCATCACCGTTCGTGGAGATTGACTTAGAGAAACAAAATTTAAGCCTCTTGTTCATGATAGCCTTTACGTGCCGTGAATCGATGAATGGCCAATGAAAGGGTCCCATCAGTTATTTTTTAAAGGTTATATGGGTCTTTTCCTATGCATCTAATACCTGAAATAGGTCAGTTTAATCCTAATACTAGTCCCTATATAAGTCTTTTACGCCTCAAATTTAACCATTCTAAATCACTCTTTAAATTTCCCCAAATCCCTCCAAGTTCTTTCCCTAAATATTTCTCTCTCTTAGAGAAGAAGAAGAAGTCAAGCTAGAGTTTTCAAGACCAAGTCTCCTAATCATCCATTGATTGCAAGATTTTGGCATCAAGATATGATAATTTTCATCTATGGACCCCTTTCCTCCATGGATTTCCTAAATTTTCCAATTTATAAAGTTAGAAATCCCCAATTGAGTTAGGGTTTTCCCTCTATGTCATGCATTCTTTTAAATGTTGATTTATTTGATTGATTTATGAAAATTTATGCATTAATTGATATAATCTCATAATTTTAAGGTGAATCCCGATGAACCCATGCTTAACCCATGTTTTCTAAATATTGATGATTGAAAGTGGGTCTTGAACTATGAATGGTAAATTATGGAATCATGCATGTTCTTATGGAATTGATGAGATATGATATAGATTGATTTGAGAGTAAAGCATATATGTTTTTGTTTTTGTTGTTGTTGTTAATTGTTGTGAAATGATTGCTCACATAACTACCTCATGCATGAATATGAAAAGTTTGCTCACATTGAGGATTCTAAGGTTCAAAGGTCTTCTCACCTAAAATAAATCAAAGATAAGGAGATATTAATGAAACCTAGCTTGGGTTGGTTACTTCATTGTACCTTTCCATGGATGACATATGACTTAACTTGGATTGGTAAGATGATGTGCCCTACCATGGATAATAAAGAAAAGTTAAGAAAATGACTATTCTGTGGGATTTACGCTTCACCGAAAGGATATTGAGATGTTAGCTCTCCCGTCAGTAGAGGTCAGGTTTCTAGAAGAAATATCTTATCCCATAGCTATGTGCCCCCATAGGATGATTGTCTATGATATACATTAGCTAGTAGATCCACTTAAGCTAGAAGTTCATGGTCTTACCTTGGAAAGTAGGACACCCCTTTTTTGTGTGAGGTAGACACCAGATTTTGTGTTGATAGCTCACATGGTAGTATATGTAGGTTAAAGGTAAATCTCCCACAATAATGAACTAAGGTTACTTCACGAAGTATCTCACATGTGACTTAAGATGATGTTTATTTGCATGGACCATGTTTTGTGACTTATGTCCTCTAGTTCTTTTACATTCATGATTTAGCTTGGTCATTGTACTTTATGGAAATTTACCTTTCTCATGTTTTCAATTGTTTTATGCATGGCTATCATACTTAGTACATATTTTGTGGTAACGCATACACTTGCGTACATTTCCCCAAATGTAGGGACCAACCTTATAGATTCACACTTTCGTGGCTCATATAGAAGATTGAAGATTGGTGAGTCCTTATATTCCGAAGATGAGCTTCATTTTTCCCTTTTGTCTTTACTTTCAGTTTTGGAACTTGATGTACGGGTTACGCCCCAATAAACTGTTATGTACTAGATGGTTTTGAGACGATGTTTAGATTTCCACCTTTCTCTAAAAAACTTCTATATGATGAAACTTTCCTTTTATCTCTTACATTCTATCTCCTTGTATGATGAATGCTAAGTGGCTTCTATGGGCCCTCCCGTTGTCTTATACGCCATGTTACACTTCGGAGCTACCTTGGGTTGACAAACATTGTATTCAAAGAATTTGGCTTAGAAAGGTCCTAGGAAGTCTCTAAGCCATGTTGAGTAGAGTCTAGTTCATGAGTGTGAAGCTCCCCACACTTATGAATAAGAAGATATAAGATGATTAGGAAACTCCACTTATTTCACTACTCTAAAGTCATGCTATAGAATGCAACTCTATATGTCTTTCTCCTAATCCATATCTGGTGCTTTTTAGGATATGACTACTCAAAGAGTTTACGTTAAGAGGATTTTGAATGAGAATGTGGAACGTGAAACTCTTCGAGGTCCTTCTCAAGTTTTGGTCGACCCTTTGGCCGAGCAAATGACTAATGCAGAGTTTAGGGTTGCTTTTCAACTGATGGCTCAAGCCAAAACGGGGGTTGTGGCCCCCGTGAACCCAAATGTGGATGCAAGGTTGAGGAGGATCCTCAAAGTTTATTGATGAAGTGTATACGGTGTTTATGATCATGTGAGTGGTGCCGGTGGAAAAGGCGGAATTGGCCGCTTACCAACTTAAGGGTGTTGTTCAAGTTTGGTTCAACCAATGGAAGGATGAGAGGGAAGTTGATATGGGTCCTCTCGATTGGGAAGAGTTCAAGGTTGGTTTCCTTGATAGGTTCTTTGCCCTTGAAATGAGGGAGGCAAAGGCTCGAATTCATCAACCTTCGTCAAGGAAACATGAGTGTGAGAGGATATGCTTTGAAGTTCACACAATTCTCTAGGTATGGTCCTTTTATGGTTTCCACTTCTAGGGCAAGTATGAGTAAGTTTTATTGTTTTGTCCGAGATTGTAGTTAAAGAATGTCGTACTGCAATGCTTATTAATGTTACAAACATTTCTCGTCTCATGGTTTATTCTCAACAAATCGAAGAGGAGAAACTTAAGAAAATGTCTAGGGATTCAAAGAGGGATAAGTCCAGTGATGTTAACTTCTCACATTCAAGGTCTGATAGGCATGGTTGTTATAAGTTTCAACAAATGTTTTTTGGCAAAGGTTCCTCCAATGCTCATTCTAAGTTCAATAAAGATAGGGTGTCTAATCTTAATCCTCAAGGAGGAAATGGTAGTGGATGTTCAATACCTATGTCTACTTGTGCTAGAAGTGGGAAGAAACACGAGGGTAAGTTCTTAACTGGCACAGCTGGTTGCTTCGGTTGTGGTAAAAGTGGTCATAATATGAGGAATTCCTGTAACACCCCAGAAACTAGTATACCAAACTAGAGCCTCAAGAAAGGGCTCTAGAGTTTGATGTATGTGGATTAGAGTCATAGATGAGACGTCCTGTACTTAGAATGAGAGGTTTAGAGGTTAAACGTCAAGGTACGTGTTACGTCCCGTAGTTTAGAAGACCGTTTAGGATTCTATTGAGGGTTGCAAGGGCAAGTGCCAAAGCAATGGGGCAAAGCCTAAGCCAGTGGCCAAGGCTGCCCCAATCTTGGTGCACACTGCCTCAAGTCCACCACCACCACCATGGCTAGTGGGGTGGACCATGGTTTGTGAGGCCAAGGCAGTAAATCCCTAAGGGCTGCCTCAAGGTGTCTACCTTCACGAGCCATTTCACGAATAGTGGTCTTGACCATGGTTCGTGGGAAGGCTCGTGATGATGCCTTAGGATGAGGGAAGTCAAGACATCTTTAAGCCAAACACTGCCCATGTTCACGACCACCTTCATGACCAGTGGTCTTGACCATGGTTCGTTATGGGTCTCGTGAAGTCCCCTTAGGTGTGAGAGAGGAAAGGTCTTGAGGCCAAGGCACTACCTAGGGGCCACGACTATCACCGCTACTCGTGGTCTTGACCACAGATCTTGGGAGGTCTCGTGGTTATCCCTTGGTTTTGTGGAGGCCAAGACGCAAAGGCCTAGCTACTGGTCCAAGACCGCGAGCAGGACCATGGTTAGTTGTGAGGACTACGACCTGTGGTGCCTCTCGTGAAGGCTTGGATAGTAGGCTCCCAAGTGGGGAGTTAATGAAAAAATCCAAACGTGGGTGTTTTTGGGTGGGGTTGTTTTACCTAGTCCTAAAATCCCTACATAAGATATTTTAAGTTTGTAAACACCCATTTAAGTCACTTTATCACAAGACCCAAATCAAAAGCCCAAAACACTCCCCTCTCAAATATTTCTCTCTCTAGAAAACCCATGACTTGAAGAAGAAGATTGAGCTTGAAGCTTGGACCAAGAACAAACCTCTATTATTGAAAGCTTGTGTTAGGGATTTGATTAAAGGTATGTTAGCTTATTAATCTATGGGTTCTTCCACCCATAGAGCCCCCTAGAGATCCCTCAATTGTGAAGTCAAAAACCCAATTCTAGCAAGGGTTCTTCTTACATTGTAGGTAGGGTTTGGGTATGATTCCAATCTAGTGGATAATACCAAATTATGTTTGATTTATCATTTAATTGTGATAATATGATGAATTCATGTGCTTTCCATGATTGCCCTAGTTGAATGGATGAAGTTTAATTATGTGGGTTATTACCATGGAAGGTGAAATTGAAGGTCACGGTGATCTCCTAGAATTAATGCTTTGACTAGTAATTTTCTAAGGTTAGAAACCTATATTCACGAATTAAACTAGAATAATATGAATATGATGGGTCTTGTCTAGCAATGCTTGATATTGATCTTACATGATGACTTATGACTAGAATCTATTGATAATGAGGAATGTGATGAGAATTGCTTAAGATGAAGCTTATGACTTGAATGCCTTGTAATCTAGATATGAATAAGGATAGAATGAAGTAAAGCTTTGAGAGTAAGACTTGTAGTCATGTATGTTGAATCACTAAGGATTCAAGAGTAGAAGTCTAATAGTTGGATTTGTGGTGAAAGGCCTATACTCACCTAACTTACCGTATGAATACTTGGAAGTATGAAGTGATAGAATCACTTGAACATGGATTGTTTGTCAAGGACATCCTTCTATAAGATATGAATGTTAAGCAAGGCTTAATAGTAAATGTAGGGGTATATGCTTGGCCCCTAGTGGATATTGACAATGAGATGGAGTGTCACACAAGATAGGGTCCGGGCACCAAGTTGAAAGGAGAACCACACCTAGTTTATGTGAGGACTATCCAAGTTAAAGGGGGAACTCTTACGTAGTAGAGTGTGGGTTTTCCCAAAGTTAGGTCTCATGAGATGGAACCCTTCACGTAGTTGAGTTAAGGTTTCTAGTAGCAATCTCCATATCCAATGAACTAAGACATGCTTGAAGAAGCATCTCATAGTGTTCTAAAGCATAATTGAACTAAGACTTACTTAATGAAGTACATCATACTGATCAAGAGTGTAAATGGACTTAGACATGCTTAAAGTAGTATCTTTTAGGGTCCATGATGATGATGATGAATTAAGACATGCATAAAGTAGTATCTCCTAGGGTTCAAGCTAATAATGAACTAAGATGTGCTTAAGATAGTGTCTCATAGTGTTCTAAAGTTAAAGAGAGGAACTAGGTTCCAAACCAAGAAATATTAGTATGAGGACCTAAAAGTGGTACTTAGCATGTAGAGTATTATGGGGTGCTATGCATGCATTGCACAAGTATGACTTAGGGTTATTAAAGAAAAGTTTTTAGATAGGATTGTGCTATAGTCGTCTTCCTTGCTATAATTGACTAGAGGTGAGAGATTCCCTTAGTTATGAAAGTTAAGCTAATAATGAGGCCAAAGGAGGGTGAGTATGACTAGGATGACTTCAAGGTTATGCTTAGCGTGAAGGGTAGTATGGGATGCCTTTCATGCATTGTAAGAGTGTGCTTTGAGGTTACCTAGGAGTATGGTACCCTTATGGTAGAGAAGTTTAAGAGTTGATCATGTATATAGACTATGATTAAGATGACCAAAAGGGGGTACTTGGCTTGTGTGGTATTATGAGATGCTATTCATGCTTTGCACATGTATGTTTTTGAGGATACTTGAGAATGGTTTTATTTTGGTCTAGATGACTAAGAGTCAATTATGCTTATATGATACTTATGCTTGATACTTTGCTTATTATCATTACGACTTACCTCCTATGCTTATTAACTATGTCTTATGTTGACTTATGATTATATGATGCTTATATTGGAGATTATGCTATGTGAAATGATCCAAAAAGTTCTTAAAAATGTGCTTCAGAAGTTACCGGAAACTTGTTTAGCTATATATAAAAAAAATTCATTTCGTTTTTCGAAAATCCGACTTCATATTCTTATTTAGGGGGTCAAATTGAGTGGGAAATGGGTCTAACCCAAATTTTAGAGCAACCGTATCAAAATCCAAAATTTCCAAGTGAAGCCTTTTTCGAGGGTCTACTTT
>NW_006239102.1:280058-283614 GCF_000226075.1 Solanum tuberosum | reverse complement strand
AGATTATGCTATGACTACGTTATTTTCTCTTTTGCTTATGTCTTATGTTGACTAACCATTTTGAGATGCTCTTATGTTGTTGTTCTAGCTTTTATACTTGGTACATTTTGTACTAACACATACTTTGCCTACATTCTAATCAAAAGGACGGTTTCGGAGATTGAGTTATTTTGGAGGTTAGGTTTCTAAGAAGGAAGAAGAGTTGAAGATTTGGTGAGTCCTCGTAGAATCGAGGACAAACCCATTATTTCCTTTATGTCATTTCTTTATGTTTTAGACTTTGTATGGGCTGCGTTCCAAGAGTTTTATTCAAGAGTTACGTTAGATGGTTTGAGACAAAAGTTTAGTAAAGAATTCCACTTGCTTTATGAAAATATTTTAGATTGTGTGTTTTAAAAGAAGTTTTAAATTTTGCGTACTTTTCTATTATCCTATGTTATGATCATGCTAAAGTCTTGTATGAGACCTCTTCGGGGTCAAGTACGCCATGTTATGTCTAGGGAGTACCCCTGGGTCGTGACAAACTTGGTAATCAGAGCACAAGGTTTAGAATGGTTCTAGGAATTTCTCAAACCACGTCTAGTAGTGTCTTTTTCATAAATGTGAAGCGCTCCACATTTATGAATAAGAGGCTATTGGATGCTTAGGAAATCTCACTTCTTCATTCTCTAAGTCGTGCCATAGAGTTTGGCTTTAGTATGCCCTTCTTCTAATATGTGCCCGTTGTTTTTCAGGGTTTGACTAATACAAGGGCAAATGCTAGGAGAGAAGAGGAATGCAATGAGGATCAAGAGGTTCCTCTCCAAGTTCCACACCGAACTCCTCCTCAAGTCCCTATTGATGCGAGGGCTATGACAAAATTGAAATAAGGTCGGCTCTTCAATTATTGACCCAACCCT
Organism: Solanum tuberosum; assembly: GCF_000226075.1. Lineage (NCBI taxonomy): Eukaryota > Viridiplantae > Streptophyta > Magnoliopsida > Solanales > Solanaceae > Solanum > Solanum tuberosum. The sequence continues at coordinate 282,715 of NW_006239102.1, read as the reverse complement.
TGACGGCCCAAGCTAATAGGGAAGTTGTTGCTCGGGCAAATCCTAATGTGAATTCCGCTTCTTTGAGGGTGGGAGAGTTTTTTAGGATGAACCCTTCAGAGTTTTATGGCTCCAAGGTGGAGGAAGATCCTCAATGTTTCATAGATGAGGCGTATAAGATGCTTGCTATCATGGGATTGACTTTGGTAGAGAAAGCGAAACTAGCTGCTTATCAATTGAGAGATATAGAACAAATATGGTATGAACAATGGAAATACAATAGGCCGATAGAAGTGGGGCCAATAGAGTGTGAAGGATTCAAACAAGCATTCCTAGATAGGTTCTTTCCCCTAGAATTGAGGGAACGAAAGATGCAAGAATTCATTACCCTTCATCAAGGAGGTATGAGTGTGAAGGAGTATGCTCTTAAGTTCACCCAACTATCCAAGTATTCTCCAACTTTAATGGCAGACTCAAGGGCTAGAATGAATAAATTTATGATGGGAGTGTCCAACTTGGTAGAGAAATAGTGTTGTTCTGCAATGCTTATTCCTAGTATGAATATTTTAAGTCTTATGGTTCATGCCGAACAAATTGAGGAGCAAAAGCTCACGAAAATGAATAAGTAAGTAAAGAGAGCTAGAACCGATGATGTGAAATTTTCTAATGCTAAGTTCGATGGACAAGGTAGGCCTAGGTCTAAACAAAGGTATTCCGGCCAAGATTCTTCCAACACCCCTAGGCTTGACAAAGAAAAGGGTAGTGTGTCTCCATTTCCTAAGCCTACTTGAACCAAGTGTGGGAGGAGTCATTATGGTAAGTGCCCAGCCGGTATGGATGGTTGCTATGGGTGTGGATAGGATGAGCACAAAATGAGAGATTGCCCAGTTCTTAAGGCTAAGGGAAGAGAGGATAAGAAAGTTGCCTCTAATGGTCCGGATGATAGTGCTAAAAAGATGAATAGGTTTTATGCTCTCAAATCTAGAAAAGATCAAGAGTGATCTCCTCATGTCCTTTCCGGTACGTGTTTTATGCTTTAGTAACTTTCCGAATTTCTTGTCTTTTGTGACTTGTTATGTTGGACCTTGATGTTGTCTTTAGCATGAGTGAGCCTCATTATTGCTTTCATATGATAGAGAATGTTTAGAAAATTTGGTATAGGCTTACTCCCAAGGGGGAGATAGTGTGCCTATTTAGCACGGTTATTGTGTGTTTTTATGTTGCCATGATTTCCTAACATGCATGTTTATGAAAATGCCTAGGTCTTGTTAGAGATAACTAATATTTATTGTTTGCCTCATGTTGTAGTGAATTTGAGTAGAGTTGCATATAGACCTCATGAGATGAATTAATGAGCAGGCCTTCGTTGGAGTTGAAAGATTCCTCCTTAAATGAATGTTTTTTTTGAAGAGTAAATTGCATATGAGCTCCATGAGAGTATGTTGAGAATGTTATGACTAGGAGATGGTAGTTCCTTCTTGAACATGACTAGTTATGAGAATTTCATGCATAAATAGGTTGTTAGATGAAGTTCCTACTTCCTTTGGTTGCATTGAGTATGTTTATGGGGAGTTGAAGTTTTCCTCCTTGTTTATGTGCATTAAGATATGTTGAATGCATGATGGGCTGCTAGTCTAGAGTCGTTTCCCTTAAGAAGTGTTTAGAAATGTCATTCGAGGACGAATGTTCCCAAGGGGGAGTTACTGTAATACCCTGGAAACTAGTAGACCAAACTAAAGCCTCAAGCAAGGGCTCTAGAGTTTGATGTATGTGGATTAGAGTCGTAGATGAGACTTCCTGTACATAGAATGAGGGGTTTAGAGGTTAAAAGTCAAGGCATGTATAACACCCCGTAGTTTAGAAAATCATTTAGGATTCTATTGAGGGTTGCAAGGGCAAGTGCCAAAGCAAAGGGGCAAAGCCTAACCCAAGGGCCAAGGATTCCCCAAGCTTGGTGCACACTGCCTCAAGTCCACGACCACCACCATGGCCAATGGTGTGAACCACGGTTCGTGAGGATAAGGAACTAGCTCCCTAAGGGCTTCCTCAAGGTGGCTACCTTCACGAGCCACTTCATGACCATTGGTCTTGACCACTGTTCGTGGGAAGGCTCGTGAAGATACCTTAGGATGAGGGAAGCCAAGACATCTTTAAACCAAGGACTTACCGCCTTCACGACCAGTGGTCTTGACCACGGTTCATGAGGGGTCTTGTAAAGTCCCTTTAGGTGTGAGGGAGGAAAGGCCTTGGGACCAAGGCACTGCTGATACGCTCAAATTACACCTCCCTAAAGAAGTATAAGTGATCGTTATCAAGTAAAGAACCCAACTTGTAGGTTGGGGTCGATCCCACGAGGAAAATGGTTTAGACTTTACTTTAACCAACAATTATATTCAATTAGCCAAAGTACTTCCAGAAACAAGAAATAAAAGGGGGGATTTGTGAAACAAATTGTAAGAATTTAGTAAGTAATCAATAATCAAAAGTCAATTTCGGTTGTTATCAAGATGAGAAAATTAACTAGGGTATACGTGTTCACCACAAGCTCATAACGCAGTAATTCTAGTAATAGCAATCCTTTCCTAGTGTATTACATGCAAAGTGATAAGTTAGGTATCTCTAAATCATTGGTCCGACATCTAGAGAATTTCACCCCGTACCTTGGTCCGGCTACGTGT
>NW_006239102.1:276490-277133 GCF_000226075.1 Solanum tuberosum | reverse complement strand
TTGTCCACAATGCATACAGAAACAGTAAAAGAAAATGGATTTGGGTGAAGCAAACCTGTGGCGCAAAGCGCAGGCAAATCATCAACATGCAGGGGGTCCGATTTCTCGGAGCCCGCTGGAACATCAGTAGGGGCACCCTCAGTAGTGCCCACCTCAGAAATTCGTGCACCATCAGTAGTGCTCTCTATCAACTGAACCGCACCATCAGTGGTGCTCACCAGGACCCTCAAAATAGGCTGAACCTCTGCAACTGGGGCAAAGCTCGATGCACCGGCAGCTCTCTCACGCACCCTCTGTTGGCGCAATTCTTCGTCTGCAATCGAAGCCCTCCTAACCTCCTTCTCCTGCGCACACTGTCTTTTCTGAGGTTTCTCTTCCTCCGTGCGATGAGGGCAGTGCCGCTTGCCCTTGGCATGTGTCGGTGCAAACGCACCCTTCGTTGGCGCAATTCTTCGTCTGCAATCGAAGCCTTCCTAGCCTCCTTCTCCTGACGACGCTGTTTTTTATGAGCTTTCTCTGCCTCCGTGCGATGAGGGCGGTGCCGCTTGCCCTTGGCATATGTCGGTGCAGGCCCCTCCTCGGCGACGCCACTGAATAGAGCATCTAGCACTGTATCATCAGCCAGCGCAGTAGGGGCAGCCGG
>NW_006239102.1:274411-274863 GCF_000226075.1 Solanum tuberosum | reverse complement strand
TGTCCTCATCAACCAACCGGAAACTAGGGGCAACAGATTTGGACTTGCCTCGTTTTGAGTAGGTGACCATCTTCTTGGGTGCCATCGTACCTGCGGGAACGATATTAGTGCCAAAACTAACCATATGCAGCAAAAGAACCTTTTAGAATTGGTAACTACCCTCAACTAGGTCCAGATTGTTTTTTGACAGATGCTACAGTGGTCATCCACGGAGGAGAACTACGGTCCGTAGACTGATCTACGGTCCGTGGATCTCTTCCATGGATCAGGGAGCCTGACATATAGGTCGCAGATAAAAACCACGGAAGTGCAGAACGGTCCGTAGATGGATCTACGGACCGTAGTCCACCGCCATGGTTTCACACTTTGTGAAAATTTTCATGTGCATCCAGTTACGAACCCCATCTACGGTCTATAGATGGATCTACGTTCCGTAGACGGGGTATCGTAGA
>NW_006239102.1:273918-274311 GCF_000226075.1 Solanum tuberosum | reverse complement strand
CATTCATATCCAAGTCTGGTCTACCTACACAGCTTTTACAAACCACCCTTAGCTTGGCCAAGTGAGCATTTGGATCCTCCGATGACGATCCTTAAAATAAGCCTCTTGCTGTAAGCATCTGCATCAAACTACTAGTCACCACAAATGTGTATCCTGGAGGTAGAGGAGGTAGGACAATGGGTCCATCAGAGTCTGCTATATCGATGTTGCCCCGATAGTTGTCATGTTGTCGTGGGCCTGGTGGACCATGCACTCTCACTGCATCTCCCAATTGATTTTCAGCTAGACCTCAGTTTTCCCCACCAACTACTCTTGGCTGTCGAAACTCAACTGCTTCATCTAGATTTCCTCCGATAGGATTAACTGGAAGTCCTTGATTGTTCATTCTGCACA
>NW_006239102.1:210047-272637 GCF_000226075.1 Solanum tuberosum | reverse complement strand
ACTAAGTCAGATTTCCCTGATTTGTCCTCCATGCCTTGCCTGTTGATCTACGGTCATCACCTACGGACTGTGAATGGACCTACGATCTGTAGATCACCTCCGTGAAAGCCTTTCTTCTGCATTTATTTCAGCTGTCTCTACACTTTCGCGTCTGAACGTCTTTCCTGCAAAACATGATAAAAACACATCAAACCAATATAAAAGGGCCTTAGACACACACAACTTGTAAGTGAAACGTATTAGAAAGATCGTAAACTTACGGTATATCAACTGCCTAGAGGCCACGACCATCACCACGACTCGTGGTCTTGACCACGGATCGTGGGAGGTCTCGTGGTTATCCCTTGGTTTTGTGATGGCCAAGACACAAACACCTAGCTAATGGTCCAAGACCGCGAGAAGGACCACGGTCAGTGGTGAGGACCCCGACCCGTGGTGCTTCTCGTGAAGGCTTGGACAATAGGCTGCCAAGTGGGGAGTTAATGAGAAATTCCAAACGTGGGAGTTTTTTGGTGGGGTCATTTTACCTAGTCCTAAAACCCCTATATAAGATATTTAAAGTTTATAAACACCCATTTAAGTCACCCATTTATAAACCTCCTCTCAAATATTTCTCTCTCTAGAAAACCAAAGACTTGAAGAAAAAGATAGAGCTCGAAGTTGGACCAAGAAAAAACCTCCATTGTTGAAAGCTTGTGTTAGTGATTTGATTAAAGGTATGTTAAATTATTCATATATGGGTTCTTCCACCCATAGTGCCCCATAGAAATCCTCCAATTGTGAAGTCAAAAACCAAATTCTAGCTAGGGTTCTTCTTACATTGTGGATAGGGTTTGGGTATGATTCCAATCTAGTGGATAATACCTAATTATATTTGATTTAGCATTTAATTGTGATATTATGATGAATTCATGTGCTTTCCATGATAACCCTAGTCGAATTGATGAAGTTGAATTATGTGGGTTATTGCCATAGAAGGTGAAATTGATGGTCAAGGTAATCTTATAATATTAATGCTTTGACTAGTAATTGTCTAAGGTGAGAAACTTATATCCATGACTTGAACTAGAATAATGTGAATATGATGGGTCTTGATTAGTAATGCTTGAGATTGATCTTACATGATGACCTATATGCATGAATTGAACTAGAATCTATTGATAATGAGGAATGTGATAAAGAATTTATTAAAATGAAGCTTATGACTTGAATGTCTTGTAATCTAGATAAGAATAAGGATAGAATGAAGTAAATCTTTGAGAGTAAGACTTGTAGTCATGTATGTTGAATCACTAGGGCTTTGAGAGTAAAGTCAATGTGATGAGTAGAAGTCTAATAGTTGGGTTTGTGGTGAAAGGCCTATACTCACCTAACCTACCTTATGAATACTTGAAAGTATGAAGTGATAGAATCACTTGAACATGGAGTGGTTGTCAAGGACATCCTTCCATGAGATATGAATGTTAAGCAAGGCTTAATAGTGAATCTAGGGGTATATGCTTGGCCCCTAGTGGATATTGATAATAAGATGGTGTTTCACATAAGATGGGGTCCGGGCTCCAAGTTGAAAGGAGAACCACACCTAGTTGCTGTGAGGACTATCCAAGTTAAAGGGGGAACTCTTACGTAGTAGAGTGTGGGTTTTCCCAATGTTAGGCCTCATGAGATGGAATCCTTCACATAGTGGAGTTAAGGTTTCTAGTAGAAATCTCCATATCGAATGACCTAAGACATGCTTGAAGAAGCATCTCATAGTGTTCGAAAGCATAATTGAACTAAGACTTACTTAATGAAGTACCTCATAGTGATCAAGAGTGTAAATGAACTTAGACATGCTCAAAGTAGTATCTCATAGGGTCCATGATGATGATGAACTAAGACATGCTAAAAGTAGTATCTCCTTGGGTTCAAGCTGACAATGAACTAAGATGTGCTTAAGAGGGTGCCTCATAGTGTTCTAAAGTTAAAGAGAGGAACTAGGTTCCAAATGAAGAAGTATTAGTATGAGGACCTAAATGTGGTACTTAGCATATATAGTATTATGGGGTGCTATGCATGTATTGCACAAGTATGACTTAGGGTTATTAAAGAAAAGATTTGAGTTATGATTATCCTATAGTTGCTTTCCTTGCTATAATTGACTAGAGGTGAGTGATTCCCTTAGTTATGAAAGTTAAGCTAATAATGAGGCCAAAAGAGGGTGAGTGTGACTAGGATGAGTTCAAGGTTATGCTTAGCGTGAATGGTAGTATGGGATGCCTTTCATGCATTGTACAAGTGGACTTTGAGGTTACCTAGGAGTGTGGTACCCTTATGATTGAGAAGTTTAAGAATTGACCATGTATATAGACTATGATTAAGATGACCAAAAAGGGGTACTTGGCTTGGGTGGTATTATGGGATGCTATTCATGCTTTGCACATGTATGCTTTTGAGGTCATTTGAGAATGGTTCTATTATGGTCTAGATGACTAAGAGTCAATTATGCTTATATGATACTTATGTTGGAGACTTTGCTTATTTTGAATACGACTTACATCCTATTCTCATTAACTATGTCTAATGTTGACTTATGATTATATGATGCTTATATTGGAGATTATGCTATGACTACGTTATTATTTCTTATGCTTATGTCTTATGTTGACTAACCATTTTGAGATGCTCTTATGTTGTTGTGCTAGCTTTCATACTCGGTACATTTTGTACTATCCCATACTTTGCCTACATTCTAATCACATGTAGGATTTCAGAGATTGAATTCTTTTAGAGGTTAGGTTTCTATGAAGCAAAAAGAGTTGAAGATTTGGTGAGTCCTCATAGCTTCGATGACAAACCCATTATTTTCTTTATGTCATTTCTTTGTGTTTTAGACTTTGTATGGGCTGCGTCCCAAGATTTTTATTCAAGAGTTATGTTAGATGGTTTAAGACAAAAGTGTAGTAAAGACTTCTGCTTGCTTTATGAAAATGTTTTAGATTGTATGGTTTAAAAGAAGTTTTAAATTTTCCGTACTTTTTTATTATCTTATGTTATGATTATGCTAAGGGCTTGTATGAGACCCCTTCGGGGTTAAGTATGCCATGTTACGTCTAAGGGGTACCTCTGGATCGTGACAATTGCCCGGTTCTTATAGCTAAAAAAAGGGAGGGTAAGCAAGCTCCTCCTAGTGGTTTGGGTTCCTGTGCTCCCAAGAAAAACCAATTCTATGCACTTCAGACATGTGGTGAACAAGAGGGCTCTCCCGATGTGGTTACCGATATGTTGAAAGTATTCCAACTTGATGTATATTATATACTTGACCCCGGTGCTACCTTGTGTTTTGTTACTCCATATATGTTTATGAGGTTTGATATTCTTCTAATGTGTTGTTAGATCTTTTTTCTGTCTCTACTTTTGTTGGTGATTCTATTATGGCTAAGAGAGTCTATAGAAATTGTCCCGTTTATTTATACCGTAGAGCCACTCGTGTTGATCTCGTAGAGTTTGATATACTAGATTTTGATGTCATTCTTGGGATGGATAAGTTGCATTCTTGTTATTCTTCTATTTATTGGAGGACTATAGTGGTCAAGTTTTAGTTCCTAAATGAGTCTGTCCTAGAGTTGAAAAGGGGAATTCCATGCCCAAAGGTGGGTTTGTATCTTGTCTTAAAGCTAGAAAGATGATTTCTAAGGGTTGATTTATCATCTAGTTAGGGTGAGGGATATAGATTTCTAACCCCTACTCTTCATTCGGTCCCCGTTGTAAATAAGTTTCCGGAAGTGTTCCCAGATGACCTAGTACTCCTTTCCAAAGTGAAATAGACTTCAGTGTTAACCTTCTCACAGATACACATGCTATATCTTTTCTTCCTTATTGTATGGCTCTGAAAAAACATTGAGGAGTTCAAAGGGAAATTGAAAGACTCGTTGGATAAGGTTTTCATCGGACCGAGTATCTATCTATGAGGTGCTCCAATTTTGTTTGTCCAAAAGAAATATTGTTCACTCCGTACGTGTATTGACAACCGACAATCGAAAAAGGTTACCATAAAGAATAAGTATCCTCTTCCAAAGATAGATGACTTGTTTGAGCAACGAAGAGGAACAAGTTACTTCTCTAAGATTGACCTCTGATTGGGTTATCACCAATTAAGGGTTAAAAAAGATGATAATCCAAAATCAGCTTTTCAAACTCAGTATGGTCACTATGAGTTTTTAGTGATGTCCTTTGGCTTGACTAATGCTTCAGAAGTTTTTATGGACTTGATGAATAAGCTGTTTATGCAATACCTTGACATGTTTGTCATTATGTTCATTGATGATATATTGATATATTCAAGGAGTGAAGATGAGCACACTAATCACTTGAAGATTGTGTTGAAAATCCTAAAGGACCAACAACTTTTTGCAAAGATTAGTAAATGTGAGTTTTTATTGAAGTATGTGGCTTTTCTTGGTCACATTATTTCCAGAAAAGGTATTGAGGTAGATCCTAGTAAGACGGATGCGGTCAAGAGTTTGCCTAGACCTCTATCCCTTATCATATTAGGAGCTTGTTTTGTTTAGTCGGTTACTATAGAATGTTTGTGGAATGGGTTTCACTGAATTCCTCTCCATTGGCGGCATTGAACATAAAATTCTTATGATCAAAAGCTTGTAAGAAGTGTTTTTAAGAATTGAAGGATAGACTTACTTCGGCTATGGTGTTAACCTTACCGGAAGGAACTGATGGGTTTGTTGCTTATTGTGATGCTTCAAGAATAGAATTGGGATGTGTCCTCATGCAAAATGGGAATGAATTGCCTATGCCTCACGGTAGCTTAAGGTGCATGAAAATAACAATCCTACCCACGATCTAGAACTAGCGGCAGTTGTGTTTGCCTTAAAATTTTGGAGGCATTACTTCTATGGTGTTCATGTCTATGTTTTTACAGAGCACACGAGTTTGCAATATGTATTCAGTCAGAAGGATCTAAATCTTTGCCAGAGATGATGGCTTGAGTTATTGAAGGACTGTGACATGAGTGTTCTCTATAACCCTGGCAAGGCAAACGTGGTGGCATATGCTCTTAGTTGATTCTCAATGGGTAGTGTGGCTCATATTGAGGATAGTAAGAAGGAGTTGGTTAGAGATTCATAGATTGGACCGAATGGGTGTTCAGTTGATTGACTCTAGTAAAGGTGGTGTTATGGTTCAAAATGGTTTGGAATCATCTTTTGTGATGTATGTAAAAGCTAAGGAAGGTCTTGATCCGACTTTGGTTTAATTGAAAGAAACGTGCTTAAGAAGTCCATTGAGGCTTTTATGCTAAGGGGGAGATGATGTTCTTCGTTATCAAGGTTGTTTGTATGTTCCCAATGTAGATATCTTGAGAGATCAAATCTTATTAGAAGCCCATAGTTGTCGATATTCCATTAACCGGAGAGCCACTAAGATGTACAGTAACTTGCGGGAGGTCTATTGGTGTAATGAAATGAAGAAGGATGTTGCAAATTGTTTTGCTAAGTATCCTAATTGTCATCATGTGAGAGTTGAGTATCAGAAACCGGAAGGTTTGTCCCAAGATATTAACATTCCTACGTCGAAGTGGGAAGATTTGAATATGGACTTCATTGTTGGATTACCTCGTACCGGGTGACAACATGATTTGATTTGAGTTATAGTAGCTCAAATGACAAAATCATCTCATTTCGCTCCCGTACGAGTGATGAATCTGAGATTTAGACTCATTTAGGGCTTTATTTACAATGATTTAATGTCCTCAAATGCTTATTTTGTGCCAAATAACTTATGTAAAACCTTTGAATTCTAGGTATATGGATTGAGAAACAAAGCAAGGACACAAATTAAGAATAAAAAGGAACAAAGCGAGCTGAAAGAATGAAGAAAAGTAAGTCTGGTGATCGCCAAGTCTACTTGACGAGTCATCGAATGGCTTCTTAACCGCCTAAAGTTCCAGTGTGCCATGCCCCGAAGGAAAAAACCATGTTAGCGAGAGAAAAGAGCAGTCGGCGGATCACCGAGTGGTTTCGCGATGCAGTATTGGATCGCCCAAAGTTACAGACCATGCTAAAGGCCAAGGCAAAAGGGCGGAGGAAATGACTAAAGGGCAGATTGGCGAGCCTGAATTACTCCACCGAGTGGCTCTGTACAGTACATTTTTGGCGACTATAAATACATTTTTGAACATTTAGTTTAGTATGAATTTTTATAAATTACTCTTTAGAACAGATTTTTATCAAGTTTTTGAACTAAGAGACAAGTTTTCTCTAGTTTTCCCTAAGCTTTGAAAAATTGAAGTTTTTCACTTTTGTAAAATTGGAAGTGGATCTTTGAGATTCTTCAACTTGGAACATTGTAAAGACGAAATCAATATTACCTAGTTGGTGGAAACTCAATTTGGTAACAATTTTTATCTTTTTATGATGTCTAAGTAAAACCCCAATTCTTGGGGTGTGATTATGGGCTGATTTGGTTTATGGGTATTGTTAATTATTAGTGTAAATGCTATTTAGAAGTGAGTTCAATCACTAATTGTTGTTTAATTAAAGAATTGTAGTTGAAAATGCAGTTTTACCCTTGTGTTTTTGGCTTGCTCGATCGAGAGATTTTAAAACTAAACTTTTTGATTGATGGTTAGTAGGTATTGGGTTGACATGGGTTCAGCTCGAGAGAGTGAATCCTAAACCCAATCCAACACATTCATCTTGAGGGAGTGAATGGACTAAGGTGTGGGATGTCCTTATTTTGCGTGCTTGTTGATGTTTGAGAGAAATCAACCTGATTCGGGGTAAATTATTCGAGAGAAAGTTTACCTCCTCTATTGCCTAGCTTACTCACTAATATCTAGCTATTCTATAATAGTTGCAATTACCCATTTGTCTATATTAGCCTTTAATTGATCACATCCCAAGAACCTATCTCATTATTGTATTTCGTATTGTTTGCCACTATTGTTAGTTGATAATTAAAACCAAAACCCCCCATTTGATATTCGTGTCACCCCCTGATTTGAATGATGCTTTTATATGAAAATTTCTATTCTCATGACTGATTTGACCATATTTGTACTTCCTAATTGATTCTCAAGCACGTACCGCTCCCTATGGGATTCGACCCCAACTCATTTAGTTGGGTTACATACTGATTAACGATCATTGACACTTAGAATTGGATGAAATGTCTTTGATAAAGTTTGACATTGATGATATAAATGCAGTCCTGGGATGTACAAAAGATATTGATGATAATTGTCAATACTAGATAAGGACAAAGACTTTGGAGAATATGAAAAAAAGATTGGCTCATTTGTTATCTGACGGCATTCCTAGGAGGATCGAGGCCGGAGCACTCATTGAGAAGGACCTCAATGTAGCAGTGAGGTACTGGTTTTACTTCATCAGTAGTACTATCACGCCATCCCAGAATGAGTCCATTCTCTGCCACGCAAAAGCAGCCTGCCCTGGTTGCATCATTGATGGGACAAGGCTGAATTTGGGTATGCTCATTGGCCAAGAAATGGTCATGAGTGCCAGGTAGCGCCATACTTCTCTTCCCTTCCCAGTGCTGATTACTAAGTTGTGCAGATGTGCCCGAGTGCCCTTTGATGCGAAAAAGGATGTGGAAGTGACTCCCACCTCTTCTACCGATATTCGGCGCGTTGAGGCAAAGTACTTGAAGGATAAGGCAGATAAGAAGAAGGAAGCCCTGGTGGATTCCTTCCCGGTTATTGATACTGACATATTGCATTCAGAGGCAGTGTTTCCTACTCTGGCCCGTAGGCCTTCAGGTATAACTAGTGTTGTTCCTTCTGTGACTCCTTGTTCTTCTACAACTCCCATGCCTTATAGATCTGGTACTACTGATGTTGCTGCTTCCCGACCTCCACTCACCTACGCTGCGATACTACGGATGGGGTAGCTAGCCATTTTTCCGATAGGCGTTCCTCCAGGCTTGAGGCCACAATTCCTGGCATGATTGAGAGGGCTCTTGCTATTGTTGTGAAATGCTTGAGTATGACTATTGATGCCTTTGCGGCACAGATAGCGGGGTGTGAGCGAGGCCAAGGGGACATTGATGAGGTGACGACTCTAAAGGCCGCTATTGCTGAGCTGAGGAAGGATGTGGACCAGCTAAAGTCCACAGACAGGTCTATGATATTCGGGACTGTGGAGATCCCCGGTATGCCAGCTGATACCAGAGATGAGGTTCGAGCTAAGGAGGTAGCTGCTGCCAAGTCTTAGGTTGAGATCAATGATGAACCTACTTATGAGGGCCTCATAGAGATTAAGGAGTCCATGGTAGATTCAGCCGTGCAGATTTCATTGGCAGACACCACCATGGCTGGATCTAGTGCTACTGATGCTGCACCGGGCACTGATGCTCCGAAAAATGGAGGAACTGTGTAGACAAAACTTTCTTTACCTCCCTCTCTGTCACTTTTATTAACTTTTTAGTTTTGTTACATTTGAGGAAAACTGCTTTTTATTTGTGGTGGGGTGAGGTATTTCCATACCTACCTATTGGGATTATATTTTTTGTATATATATTGCGTTTTTGTGTTGTAAATTGTCTTTTGACACCGTTTTGTGGATGTTTGAGCTTATGCCACCGAATTTTGAATGCAAATGGTTTTTGACCCTTCTGAGCCACCTTTTGTTGTGTTTGAATGTGGCTGTTCTTGTGAAAATTTGAGTGTCGGTCATGATAAATACCGATGACTGGAATAGTGCTCTTAATCGAACAAAAATGAATGTACAACTACAATGAGGCCAATTGAAGTTGTATAGATAATATGTGAACTTTTTACATCTCGTTGTGACTAGTCAATTATCGAATTGAGTCTCTTGTGATGAACATTGCATGCTAGCGAAAGTGTGGAGTTTTGTTTGATATTGGTGTCAATGCCTTGTGTGATGAACTTACCGTGAACCTTGTGTGATGACACCTAGAATTTTTCCCGTTGGTACGGTTGACTAAGTGATGCAAGCTCTTGAAATGATCTTAGGAATTTTTTTTGAAGAGTGAAACATCTTGACAATATACCTCTCTTGTGGCCAACCGCTTGAACACCCTCTGAGCCTTAGCCTTTTCTTGGAAGAAACTTGATGTAATTGTAACCCCCCTTTATCATTTCACCCATAATCATCATGAAGTGTGGTTTGTTTAAATAGCCAACTTAGGCCAAAGCCTAAGTTGGGGGTGTGGTGAAAAGAGAAGGTAAATCTAGAAGTGCAAAGAAGTAACCTTTGATCCATACAAAAACATGAGAAAAAGAAAAGAAAAATGAAAAAAAAGAACGAAAAAGTTGAGAAATAAAGATGTGAAATTTGCAAAACAAATGGGGTGTCCGGTATTCCATGAGAAATGAATAATGGGGTGAATTTTTAGCATGAGTGAAAGTGCTGAAGAAAAAGGAAAGAAAGTGCTGTTCATACCACATTTTATGAGGATAGTAGCCAGTGAGCTTAAATGATCATACCTTTACACTCAGCCCCGTTACAACTCTTGAAAAGACCTTTGTGATCTCGAGTGAGCTAAAACGAATGTTGGTTGGAAAATAACTGCAAACCTATGGGTGAAGTCATGCATGTGTTCATCTTTGTGAGTGTTAGAGTTGTATGTGATTTTAGAGCTTTAAATTGTTGAAGAATAGTGTGTGAATATGGAATCATTCTGTGTGAGGGAATTTGAGTACCTTTGTTGAGCTTGAACTTGCATTTGAAACAAGTATTGTGAACTTGAGAATCTTTGGTAATGGCGAGTCACATCTTTAACCTTTAAGTGGACAATTGATCCTTGCATGAGGAAGTTGAGTCTTGTTGTGTGCATTCATGATTGAGTCTTCTGTAACACTGTTTGAGATATCCTTTTTGAACTATGGAACTGGAGATTTACTTGAGGACAACAAAACGTTTAAGTTGGGTAGCTGATGAGTCCAAGATTTAAACTCATTTAGGGCTTTATTTACAATGATTAAATGCCCTCAAATGCTTATTTTGTGCCAATAACTGATGTAAAATCCTTGATTTCTAGGTATATGGATTAAGGAACAAAGCAAGGACACTAATTTGGAAAAAAAGGAACAAAGCGAGCTGAAACAATGATGAATAGTAAACCTGGGGATTGCCAAGTCTACTTGGCGAATCACCGAATGGCTTCTTGACCTCCTAAAGTTCCAGTGTGCCAAGCCTTGAAGGAAAGAACCAAGTTGGCGAGGGAATGGAGCAGTCGGCGGATTGTCAAGTGGTTCCGCGATGCAGTGTTGGATCTCCGGAATTTACAGACCTTGAGGATGCTGAAGGCCAAGGAAAAAAAGGCATAGGAAATTACCAAAGGGCGGATCACCGAGTGGATCGATGAGCCCGACTAACTACGCCGAATGGCTCTTTGCAGCACATTTTTGGTGACTATAAATACATGTTTGAACATTTAGTTTGGTATCAATTTTTATCAATTACTCTTTAGAACAGATTTTTATTAAGTTTTTGAACAAAGAAATAACTTTTCTCTAGTTTTCCCTAAGCTTTGAAGAATTGAAATTTTTCACTTTTGAGAAATTGGAAGTGGGTCTTTGAGATTCTTCGACTTGGAACATTGTAAAGACGAAATCAATCTTACCCAATTAATGGAAATTCAATTTGGTAATGATTTTTATCTTTTAATGATGTCTAGCTAAGACCCCAATTCTTGGGGTGTGATTATGGGCTGATTTAGTTTATGGGTATTGTAATTTTTAGTGTAAATGCTATTTAGAAGTGAGTTCAATCCTTAATTGTGGTTTAATTTTAAGAATTATAGTTGCGAATGCAGTTCTACCCTTGTGTTTTTGGCTTGCTTGAGAGAGAGGTTTTAAAACTAAGCTTTTTGATTGATGGTCAGTGGATATTAAGTTGACATGGGTTCAACTCGAGAGAGTGAATCCTAAACCCAATCCCACACATTCAGCTCAAGAGAGTGAATGGACGAAGGTGTGGGCTGTCCTTATTTTGCGTGCTTGTTGATGTTCGAGAGAAATCAACTTGATTCAGGGTAAATTGTTTGAGAGAAAGTTTACCTCCTCTATAGCCTAGCTTACTCACTAATATCTAGGTATTCTCAAATAGTTGCAATTACCCATTTGTCTATATTAGCCTTTAATCGATCACATCCCATGAACCCGTCTCATTATTGTATTTCGTATTGTTTGCCACTGCTGTTAGTTGAAAATTCAAACCATAACCCCCCATTTGACATTTGTGTCACCCCCTGATTTGAATGATATTTTTATTCAAAAATTTCTATTCCTATGACTGATTTGACCATATTCGTACTTCCTAATTTATTCTCAAATACGTACCGCTCCCCTTGGGATTCGACCCCAACTCAATTAGTTGGGTTATATACTGATTAACGATCGTTGATACTTAGAATTGGATAAATTGTCTTTGATAACGTTATATTTCTAATCAACAAGTTTCTTATTCGGTGGAGGACTATGCTAAGTTGTATCTGAGGGAAATGGTTAGGTTGCATTGAGTTCCCTTGTCTATTTTCTCTTCCCTTGTCCATTATATCTGATTATTTTACCCAATTGACTTCTATATTTTGGAAATATTTCAAAAAGGGCTTTGGTATTCGTGTAAATCTTAGTACAACCTTTTATCTGCAAACTCATGGTAAAGTGGAGCATATTATCCAAACATTAGAAGATATGATGAGAAAATATGTTATTAACTTCAAGGGTAATTGGGATGATCATTTTCCTTTGATTAAGTTTGCCTATAATAGTAGCTATCACTCAAGTATTGGTATGGACCCATTTGAGGCTCGATATTGTAGGAGGTGTAGATCTCCCATAGGCTAGTTTGAGGTGGGTGAAGTTGCTTTGATAGGTCCCTAGTTAGTTCATAAGGCCATGAAGAAAGTTCAACTCATTAGAGGAAGGTTGAGAACGGCCAAAAGTCGACAAAATTCCTATGCCGATGTTAGAAGAAAAGATCTTGAGTTTGATATAAATCATTATGTCTACTTGAAATTTTTTCCCATGAAGGGTGTAATGAGATTTCGGAAGAAAGGCAAGCTTAGTCCTTGTTATGGGGGGTCTATATAAGATTTTAAGGTGTGTTGGTAAGGTTGCTTATGAAATTGAATTTCCTAATGACTTGGCATCGGTGCATTCGATTTTCCATGTCTCCTTATTGAAGAAATGTGTTGGTGAACCGACATCCATAGTGCCATTGGAGAGGATTGGCCTAAAGGATAGCCTTTCTTATGAATAAGTTCCGATTGAGATCTTAGACCGATAAGTTTTAAAGTTGAGAAATAAAGAAAATTGCTTTGGTGAAAGTGTTTTTGGAGGAATCAGTAAGTTGAGGGTGCTACTTGGGAGGCCGAAGCCGATATGATATCACGATATCCTCATCTCTTTCCTCGCATCGCTACTTTAGCTTGAGGTATTTAGTTCCTCATGGCTTACTCCTTTGGTGTCATGTATCTTAGATATTCCCATGATTTCCTCATTTAAGCATGTTCATGAAAAACTTGAAAATTTTTGGAAAAAAAGATAGTTAGCTTATATATTGACTTCTTCATGTTAATATGTATTTGAGTATGAGTTGCATATAAACCTTATGAGATGATGTGTTGAATATGCTTTAGCTTGGAATTAATTTTCCTCTTCGAATATGTACATTTATGTGATTGCATTCATGTTAGGTCAATTGATCTTCTCTCTACCCTCCTTATGATGTCTTGAGTCCCATTCGAGGAAGAATGTTCCCAAGGGGGAGATATTATAACATCAAAGAAAAAAAATAGACTAGTAAGGAAGGGTTCAAGGACGGTAGAAGAGTCCATTGTCAGTGAACCCATCCTTGAACCCAAGCCTTGTGAAAAATATTCTAAGGCAAGGGTATAAGGAAGGATTCAAGGACGGTGGAAGAGTCCACACTGAGTGAACCCGTCCTTGAACCAAAGCCTTGTGAAAAATATTCTAAGGAAAGTATCTAAGGAAGGGTTCAAGGATGGTAGAAGAGTCCTTGGTCAGTGAACCCATCCTTGAACCCAAACGTTGTGAAAAATATTCTGAAGCAATGGTCTAAGGAATGGTTCAAGGATGGTGGAAGAGTCCACGGTTAGTGAGCCCATCCTTGAACCCAAGACTTGTGAAAAATATTCTAAGGAAAGGGTCTAAGGAAGGGTTCAGGGACGGTGGAAGAGTCCACAGTTAGTGAACCCATCCTTGAACCCAAGTCTTGTAAAAATTATTCTAAGGCTATGATTCACGGACAAGTTTGAGGCCAGTAGAATGGTCCATGGACAGTACACCCGTCTGAGGAGATTGACTTAGATAAAAACATTCAGGCATGCGGTTCACGATAGCCTTTACAGGCCGTGAATTGATGAATGGCTGGTGAAAGGCTTCTGTGAAAGAGTCCCGTCAGTTTTTTTTTTAAGGTTATATGGGTCTTTTTCTATGCATCTAATACCTAAACTAGGTTGTTTTAATCCTAATCCTAGACCCTATTTAAATATTTTAAGCCTAAAATTTAACCATTCTAAATCACTCTTTAAATTTCCCCAAATCCTTCCAAGTTCTTTCCGCAAATATTTCTCTCTCTAAAAGAAGAAGAAGAAGAAGAAGTCAAGCTAGGGTTGTCAAGACCAAGACTCCTAATTCTCCAATGATTGCAAGCATTTGTCATCAATGTATGATAGTTTCCATCCATGAAGCCCTTTCCTCCATAGAGTTCCTAAATTCTCCAATTTATAAAGTTAGAAATCGCCAATTAAGTCAGGGTTTTTACTCTATGTCATGTGTTCTTTTAAATGTTTTAATATTAGATTGATGTATGAACTTTTATGGATGAATTGATATAATCTCATGATTTTAAGGTGAATCCCTATTGAACTATGTAAAGTGAATTATAGAATTATACATGTTCTTATGGAATTGATGAGATATGATGTAATTGCCTTGAAAGGAAAAGCATATATGTTGTTGTTGTGGTCAATAATTGTGAAAGGATTGCTCACATAACTACCTCATGCATGAGTGTGAAACATTTTCTCACATTAAAGATCTTAAGGTTGAAAAGTCTTCTCACCTAAAATGAATCAATGATAATGAGCTATTCTAATGAAACCTAGCTTGGATTGGTTACTTCATTGTACCTTTCCATGGATGACATATGACTTAGCTTGGATTGGTAAGATGACGTGCCCTTCCATGGACAATAAAGATAAGTTAAGAAAATCACTATCCAGTGAAATTTACGCTTAGCACATAGAGGATATTGAGATGGGAACTCTTTCATTAGTAGAGGTCGGGTTTCTAGAATCAATCTCTTTATCCCATACCTATGTGCCCTCATAGGGTGATTGTCTTAGATAGATATTAGCTAGTGGATCCACATAAGCTAGAAGTTCATGATAAGTAGGACGACACTTTTTGGTGTGGCTTAGATACCAGATTTCGTGTTGATAGCTCACATGGTCTGATATGTCGGTTAAAGGTAAATCTCCCACAATAATGAACTAAGGTTACTTCGAAGAGTATCTCACATGTGACATAAGATGATGTCTATTTTAATTGACCATGTTTTGATACTTATGTCCTCTAGTTCCTTTACATTCATGATTTAGCTTGGTCATTGCACTTTATGGAAGGTCCCTTTTCTCATGTTTTCAAAGTTTTTATGCATGGCTATCATACTTAGTACATATTTTGTACTAACACATACTTTTGCCTACATTTCCTCAAATGTATGAACCGATCTTACAAATCCACACTTTCATGGCTAGGGATCTCATATAGAAGATTGAAGTTTCGTGAGTCCTCATATTCAAATGACCGAGCTTCATTTTCCCCTTTTTCTTGACTTTCAGTTTTGGAACTTGATGTACGGGCTATGCCTCGATAATCCCTTATGTACCAGATGGGTTTTAGAAGATGTTTAGATTTCTGCTTTTCTCTGTAAAACTTCTATATGTTGAAACTTTCTTTTATCTTTTATATTTTATCTCATTGTATGATAAATACTCAGTGGTTTGTATGGGGCTTCTCGAGGTTTATACGCCAAGTTACGCCTAGGGGCTACCTTGGTTCGTGGCTGTTGGTGACTTTTCACATTCATGGTCCGATGGACATGGTCATTTTAAGTTTCAACATATATTTTCCATTCAAAGTTCCTTCAATGCTCCTCCTAAATTTAACAAACATAGGGTGTCTTACTCTAAACCTCAAGAAGGAAATGATGGTGAATCTTCATTGTTTACTTGTGCTAGGTGTGGAAGAAAACATGACTCTAAATGCCTAGCCTATTCTAATTTATGATTTGGTTGTGGAAAGATGGATCATAAGATGAGGGATTGTCCCTAAGTTTCTGAGAATGAAAGAGACAATTGTTGACGGGCTCAACCTTACCCTTCATCAGGTTCTAGTGGGAGTCAGAAGAAAATCAAATTTTATGCACTACAGATTCGTCGTGAGCAAGAGGGTTCTCCCGATGTGATTACATATATGTTGAAAGACTTTAATATTGATGTTTATGCATTTTTATCCTAGTGCTACCTTGTCTTTTGTGAAGCCATATGTGGCTAAGAGGTTTGATATTCTTCTAGATATGTTGTTGGACCCTTCTTCTGTTTCTACCCATGTTTGTGGATCTATTATCACTAAGAGAGTCTATAGAAAGTGTACCGTCTTCCTATCCCATAAAGTCACTCAAGTTGATATGTTACATTTCAATGTTGTTTTTGGTATGGATTGGCTGCATTAATGTTATGCTTCCATTGATTGTAGTTACCAAGTAGTCAAGTTTAAGTTTCAAAATGAACCAATCCTAGATTGGGAAGGGGGAAGTTTTACGCCTAAGGATCAGTTTGTCTCTTGTCTTAAAGATAGGAAAATAATTTCCAAGGGTTGCGTATATCACTTTTTTGGGTTAGGGATCCGGATTCTAAAATAACCCTTCTTTGAGTCATTACCCATTGTTAATGAGTTTCCAAAAGTATTTCTTAACGATTTACCCAGTGGTCCCCCCAAAAGGGAAATAGACTTTGGTATTGACCTTCTCCCAAATATGTAGCCTATCTCTATGCCTCCTTATCGTATGGCTCCGACAAAACTTAAAGAGTTAAAAGAGCATTTAAAAGATTTGTTGGATAAGTGTTTCATCCGACCGAGTATCTCTCTATAGGGGGGTCCAATTTTGTTTGTTTGGAAGAAAGATGGTTCACTTTGTCTGTGTATTGACTACCTGCAATTGAACAAGGTTACCATTAAGAAAAATATATCCTCTTCCAAGGATAGATGATTTATTTGATCAACTGCAAGGAGAAATTTACTTCCTTAAAATTGGCCTCCGATAGGGTTACCACCAATTGAGGGTGAAGGAAGATGACATTCCAAACACAGATTTTTGAAATCGGTTTGCTTATTATGAGTGTTTCTAATTATCTTTGGTTTAACAAATTTTCTGGATGCATTTATGGATTTGATCAATACGGTGTTTAGATAATACATTGATATGTTTATGATTATGTTTATGGATGATATCCTTATTTACTCAAGGAGTGAGGATCATAATACTCTTTATCTGAGGTTTGTGTTGCAAGTTATCAAGGACCAACAACTCTTGCAATGTTTAGCAAATGTGAGTTTTAGTTAACATAAGTGTCTTTTCTTGGTAATATTGGTTTCAGTAAAGGTATTGAGGTAGATCCTAAGAAGACACATGCGGTTAGAGTTGGCCTAGACCTCTATCCCCTTCGGATATTCAAAGTTTCTTGGTTTTGGCTGGTTACTCTAGATGTTTTTTTGAGAGGTTTTCTATGATTGCCTCTCCATTGACAGCATTAACCCGAAAGAAGGTTAAGTTCATATGTTCTGAAGCGTGTGAAAACTGTTTTCAAGAATTGAAAGATAGGCTTACCGCTGCTCCGGTTTTGACATTACCGGAAAGATCTGAAGGATTTGTATTTCATTTTGATGCTTTAAGAGTTGGGTTAGGGTATGTTCTTATGCAAAATGGGAATGTTATTGCTTATGCTTCACGACAAATTATGATTCATGAAAAATACTATCCTACCCATGATTAAGAACTAGCAGTGGTTGTTTTTTCTATATGATTTTGAGGCATTATATTATTGTGTTCATCTCGATGTTTTTACCTACGACAAATTTTTTCAATATGTGTTTAAATAGAAAGATCAAAATCTTCGCCAAATAAGGTGGCTTCACTTACTAAAGGATTATTACATGAGTTTTCTCTATCACCCTGGAATGAAGAATGTGGTTGTAGATACTCTTAGTGGATTTTCTATGGGAAGTGTTTCTCATATTGAGGATGGTAAGAAAAAGTTGGTTCAAGATGTTCATTGATTATCCCAATTGGGTGTTCAGTTGGTTGATTCCACCAAAGGCAGTATTATGGTCCATAATGGTTCAAAATCCTCTTATGTGTGAGATGTGAAGGCCAAGTAAGGTCTTGATCCGAATTTCATTGAATTGAAGGAAGTAGTGCTTAAGAATTGCGTTGAGGCTTTCTCTTAAGTGGGAGATGGTGTACTTCGGTTATGGTCCATAATGGTTCAGAATCCCTTTGATTGATTTTGCATACAACAATACCTATCAATCTTGCATTGATATGGCTCCATTTGAGAGTCTTTATGGTAGGAGATGTATATCTCCTATGAGTTGGTTGGAAGTTGGTGAAGTTGCCTTGAGAGGTCTACAATTAGTAGGCTATAGAAAAAGTTTGGCTTATTGGAGAATGGTTGAGAGCAGTTCAATGTCAGCAAAATTCATATGTCGATATTAGAAGGAGATACCTTAAGTTTTATGTTCATGATTGGGTCTTCTTGGAAATATTACCCATGAAGGGTGTTATGAGATTTGAGAATAAAAGGAAGCTTAGTCCCTGATATGTGGGCCCGTATAAGATTTTGAAGCGTTTTGGTAAAGTAGCTTATCATCTTGATTTTCCTAATGATTTGGCATTGGTACATCCTCTTTTCCATATCTTCTTATTGAAGAAATGTTTTGGCGATCCGACATCCATTGTCTCCTTGAAAGGTTTGGGAGTTGAGGAAAATCTTTCTTACGAAGAAGTTCTGGTTGAGATTTTGGACCAGCAAGTTAAGAAGTTGAGAATTAAGGAAGTTGTTATCGTAAAGGTTCTTTGGAGGAATCAGTTAGTTGAGGGTGCAAATTGGGAGGCCTAGGATGATATAAAGCTCCTTTATCCTCATCTCTTTCCTTCTGACCCTACTTTAGCGTCAAGTATTTAGTTCCTCATGTTCGATCCTTATGACTTAGTCATTGTCAGTATTCATTATGCATGCATGCTCATGAAAACTTAATTTTTGAGAAAATGAGTTAACCTGATTGATTTTTCCATGTTTATGTGCATTTGAGTAAGATTTGCATATAGTCCTTTTGATTAGATGTTTTGAATATGCTTTAGCTTGGAGTCAATTTTTCCTCCTCACATATGTGCATTTATGTGATTGCATTCATGTTGGCTTTAAAATCATCTTTCTATGCTCCTTATGATGTCTTGAGTTCCATTCAAGGATGAATGCTCCCAACTGGGAGATATTGGAAAACCTCATATCCAGAAAAGAAGGATAATAACAGTTTTGGATAGATGTTTGTATCTATGAATCCCATCTACAGACTGTAGAAGCTTCTATGGGCCGTAGGTGGAAACTGTAGGCAGGGGAAAATAATTTTAAAAAGTCAAGTTCCAGTGCCCTTTTGACGGTCCGACGGGACGAATCATCATTCCTCTTACGAGTCGTAGGCAGGTCTTGTAGGTAACTCCAAACTAAGTGAAATTTTAAAGCTCAAAGTTGGTTTATATGTTTGGCATGTACGGGCTGTAAGGAGATCTACAAATAATTAATTGGATCCATCAAAAGTGGGTCAATTTTAAAGTCCAAGTAACCCATCGACAATTGACCCATACAATCCATCTAAGGACCTACGGACCGTAGGTCCAACTGTCGATGAGGTTTGACAGATATTTTAAGATCATCTTTTGGGTCTTTTCCTAAAAATTTTAACCCAATGCTATGTCATTTTACATTCTATCCTCGACCCTATATAAACGTATTAAGCCACCAAATGACCCAAAGGAACTCATTTTCCTAAATTCTCAGAAGTTGATCAAAGTTCTTCCCCAATATTTCTCTTTCTAAAGCTTGAAGAAGAAGTCTAGGAATTCATGATCAAGTCTCTAAATTCACCATTGATTGTGGGATTTTGACATAAAGGTATGATAGTATTCACCTATGGAGACCTTTCCTCCATTGGGTTCCTAAATTCTTCAATTTTACAAGTTAAATCTCCAATTGAAGTTAGGGTTTTGCTCAATCTCATGGGCTCTTTTCAATTATGATCTAATTGATTGGTTTATGCCTTTTTATGCATGAATTGAGATAATTACAAGTTTTTAAGTTGATTCCACTTGAACCCATGCATGTTCAATGATTTTTAGATTTTGATCATATGATGAAGCTTTTGAACTATTAAAGACGAACTTATGAAGATATGCCTATTTCTTTATGAAATCGATATAAATGATTTAAGGTTGATTTGAGAGAGAAGCATCAATGTTATTGTTGTTGTGAAATTATTTCTCACATACTACTCAAAACATGATAGTTAAAGGATTTTCTTACATAAAGGATCCATAAGGTTGAAAGGTTTTCTTCTCACCTAAGATGAATCGATGTTAAGGAGCTATTCTAATGATTTCTAGCTTGGATTGGCTACTTGATGTGCCCTTCCATGGATAATAAGATAAAGTTAAGATTAATGACTATCTCGTGGGATTTATGCTTAGAAACTAGTGGACAAGTGGCGATTACCCATGTCCCATAACTATGTTCCACAATAAGTTGTCTTAGATAGACATTAGCTAGTGGATCCACTTAAGCTAGAATTTTATGGTTTTTACCTTGTAAAGTAAGGACATCTTTTTTCATTATGGGATGTACACTGAAATCCATATTATAGCTCGCATGGTCTATGTCGGTTAAAGGTAAATCTCCTACAATAATGGACTAAGGTTACCTTCTAAAAAGTATCTCAAATGTGTTTGAAAGATGTTTAGCTTCCATTGACCATGGTTACAACTTATGTTTCTAATATGTTATTTTAGGATTTAGGTTGGTCATTGAATTTCATATAATGTCCCTTTCTGCATAATTTGTTAACTCTTATGCATTGGTATCATACTTGGTACACTACATGTTCTGGCGCATTTGCCTACATTGTTTCATTAATTTAGGGCTCGACGCTCCTACCTCTCATACTCGTGGCTATGATCCCATCTATACTTTGAATATTGGTGGGTCCTCATGTTCCGAGGACCTAGGCTCTTTTGTTGCTTTCATGTCTTTTCATTTTAGATTTTGTATGTGATGTTTTGGATTCATCCTCATCACTTCCTTATGATTGAATAGATGACTAGGGTGTACTTTTGGTCGTGACACCTTCAGTTTTGTACTCTTTGTATCATCTATGTAATTTTTCACCTCTAATTCTTATATATAACATGACTCATCAATTACTGATTGAACATATTAAGAGCAGGTGCGTCCTTTTCAACACCTTTAACACATACAATTACACTAGTTGATACATCAAAGCACTGTATCTCTACATCATTATGTGTTGTATTAACAGAGAGTGGATACATAACAAATCCAACCTCATTTATCCACCTCAACATTCAACTTTACTCCAGTACTATTCCTAAAAATCAATGGAGAGGAATTACCTTCTATAATGTATCGGATCTCAACCTTTTTCCTTATTTCGTCAATATTCAATGCAGCTGCAATGGATGAAACTAAGTTCACAAATGAAATATTTTTCTCAACAACTAGTCCTTCACTTTTGTAATGTTCATATTTAACCTAACTTTCCCAGATTCTTCGATGCCTCAGCAAAATCAAAATATTAATTATGCATCTTATCAATTTTTTAGATAATGGAACAAAGAGAACTATGAACTGGGAGAAGAAATTAGAAATTTGAGTTTTGATTTTTTTTTGTTTTGTTACACTTTACGATAGAATCATTGACAGTAACATGAAATGAAATACAACAATTTATGGAATCTTAATTTGATATTTAGTTTTTTCCCTTATTAAGTGCAACAGATGAAGACATAATGTACCAACACTAATGTATCTTGATGTATCCAAAATTTCTAAAAAACATGGGATTTGTGTAATTAGAAAAAGAGTAGGGATAAGAGGTAATTGCACCTTTACACTATGGGGTTCTTAAACTTTTTACAAAAAAAATTCACATAGAAGAATATCGAGACCACTGAATGCACATCGTGTCCTTAAGAAAAATATTCCACTCAAATAACCGAGGTTAATATAATTTATTGATAGGAAGATCTTAGTCACCAGTGTATCAGTACCTGGAATCACGGTGTCAAAGAACCACTTAACAGCTGTAAGGTACATCGAGAATACTAGATTTAGTAGATGAAGAAGAAGTCTACAAATTCGTTGTTCAAAAAATAATAGAAAATCCCTCTAATTATAGATAATAAGGATAGTGTAAATATGTGTATATTGTGTCATTTCAAAAAAGGTCACAACCCTTTGAAAAGTAATCACCTTCAGAAATGTCACAACCTTTCATAAAAGTCTGAACTTTTCATAAAAGTCACAACTCTTCATAAAAGCTACAACTTTTCATTAAAGTCACAACCCTTCATAAAATCCACAACTCTTTATTTTCCATTCACACGTTTTAAAACCCAAGAAATATCTACCAATTGCATATCTACTATAACGCCTTGTATTCTAGAAAACCAGAAATGAAGATTTTTGAAGTTGCAGGTGCCACTAACGATGCCACCTACGGAATGTAGGGTAACCCATGGACCGTAGGTGGGGTCCGTGGTTGGACACCTGCAGCCTCTTCCCAGAACCCACAAGAAAATTTTTCTAAAGGTCGACGCAAGGACGGACCTACAGACCGTAGGTCAGACCATAGGTGGTGGTCCTGGTCTGTGGATCGAGACCCTCATGACCCCCTCTCTGAAAGCCAATGACGGTTTATAGGATGGACCATAGGTCAGTCGACGGTCCGTCGGTTCGCCCCAACAACTTTTAAGTCAGGGGTCATTTGGTGTTTACCCTATGAGTTGGACACCTTAACTACATTGCTTAACCCCTAAACTATGTCTTTTTAGTCAGTTTTAGCCTAGTAACTTATTAGAACTTACCCTAGTCAACTCATTCTCCAAAAAATCATCAAGTTGAACGAGAAATGGGAGAAAGAGTCAACCAACCCTCTCTAAGAACGCAACAAGGTTTCCTCCAGTTCCATCCCCGAAATCGAAAGATTTCTCCATGAAATTCATCACCATGTATGTGAGATTTCACTTGTGGGTTCCTTTAACCCATTAAATCCCTAGAATTCAGTTAGATTTTTGATTCAGTATATCATGTATAGACTAAGGGTTTCTAGTACTTCAAATTATTCTGGTGATTCAGTTGTTAGACAAATCCAAATCAGATTATCATGTTTTTGTGTAATTGTTGCCTAGTTCTTCCATGAAACTCAGAATCCTAGTTGTGTAGATTCGCTTAGTTGATGGATTACACTTGCTAGGTCAGTTTATTCAGATATACATGCCCATGTTAAGAATGTTTCATTATCAGTATATTAATGTTGCATTTTCAGTTAGCATGTCAGTATTTTGAGCTATTTAGTGTTAGAAAAATTCAGTTATAATGTGTTACTTACATAATCAGTTGGGAGTAGGCTTAATACCGAGTGGACTAAGGGTCAGTGACCCTCATAGTCCTTGAACTACGTGCCCCATAGGATAAATCCCCTCTCTGGGCAACATATTTAGTGATAATGCCAGTCATGCCTTTTTACCCTTTGCAAGGTATATTAGGTCCTCTCGTGTTTTTATGTCGGCTCCCACAATCAGATTCTAGTGTATTGACCAGGTTATAGTTCAGTATTCAGTCTCAACATGTTATGTACTTGGTCGGTGCATGCAGTTAACTCAATATTCAGTAAATTTTAGTATTTACCATCATGTTCAGATTATATCATTTCTCTTATTGCTTTGTTCAGTTATGTATATGCTCTTCAGCTTTATCCTATCTTGGATGCTCAGTACCATTCAAGTACTGACGCATACTCTGCGGTACATCTTCTGATGATGTAGTTTCAGGTGCTCAACATTCAGATCACGCATAGATCAGATCTGTATTTCAGCAGTTTTAGTGGTGATTCCTCATTCACTTAGGACGATAGACATGTTTCCTTGTTTTCTTTCAGTCTTTCAGGTTCAGTTTTTCTAGAAGTTAACTGGGGGCATGTCCCAGCAGCTTTAGTAAGTTAGAGGTTTTTATTAAGATATAGCTAGATTCAATTTTAGTTTGAGTTTGATCTTTTAGTTGTCATTAAAATAAGTTTTATATATTCAGACTTAGAATGAGTATTCCCCATCATTTCACTTTTTGTCATGTTTTAGGCTTCCGCATACAATTCCTCATTTCAGCTATCTTAGTATGCTTAAGATATGCCAGCAGGGTTAGCTTGGGGTCACTCGTGATCCTAAGTCCTGTGTTAACTTCCAGGGAGTAGCCTCGGGGAGTGACAAACTTGGTATATCAGCATTTGGTTCAAGAGTCCTAAGATGTTTTAAAAGCCACACTAAGTAGAGTCCCTTTCATGAGTGTGAAGCGCGCCAAAACTATGAAGGGGAGGCTACATAATGGTTTTAGGAAAAACAACACTTTCTTGATATTCTTAACGTGCGTGGGTATGACCTTCTTTCTAACTCGATGTTTTGTGTTTTTAGATCATGCCTTCTTGTAGAGCTTACCCAAGGAATGCTAATGCACACAATGCTGATGCAATTCCTCCAGTCCCAGATCAAGAAGTTTCGAATGCAGAGTTTTAGAATGCCATTAAACATTTGGCCCAGAGTGTAGCTAACTAGAACAATCAGTAGGTTGCAGTTCCTGCAAATGCTAGTGGTGGATCAGCGACAGCTAGTGTCCGTGATTTTGTTAGGAGGAACCCACCTATGTTTCAAGGGTCTTAAGATGGTGAGGATCCCAAAACTTCATTGATGATGTCAAGAAAATCTTTGGAGTGATGCAAGTGATAGGAAATTATAGGGTAGAGTTGGCGTATTACTAGCTTAAGGATGTGGCTCACATTTGGTTCACTCAATGGAAAGAAAACAAGGGTGAGAATGTCGCTCCCGTGACATGGGAGTGTTTTACTGGAGGTTGTTTTGACATGTTCTTCCCAAGAGAGTTGAGAGAGGCAAAAGTTCAAGAGTTCATGAATTTGAGGCAAGGTTCCATGACAGTCCAAGAGTACAAACTTAAGTTCACCCAGCTCTCCAGGTATGCTCCACATATGTTTGCTGATTCTAGGGCCCTGATGAGTAAGTTTCTATTTGGGGTATCTAACTTGGTGAGAACAGAGTGCCGAAAAGCTATGTTGCTGGAAGATATGAACATCTCTAGGCTCATAACTCATGCTCAGCAGGTTGAGGGAGATAATCTTAGGGAACATGTTGTGGATAACAAAAAGGCTAGGACATGCAACTATGAGTATTCTCAACAGAAATTAGGTGGTGGAAATAGCTCGCAGTTTCAACAAAGGTCTTTAGCCCCAACACCTTCATCAGCTAGTGTTCCATCCTCTAGGTTTTGACGTGATCAGAAACGTAGCAGATCAGGCTCTAAGTCCCAATGAGTATTTTAGTTACTAGAACCTACCCAACTCGTCCAAAGTGTAGTGAGAACCATCCAGGCAAGTGTCTTGCAGGAAAGGATGGATGTTTTGGGTGTGGTCAGACTGGTCACAGATTCAGGGATTGCCCTCTTTCTAAACAGGGACAGAAAGTTAACAATGGTAGGGCTCAATCTACAAGTTCAGCAGCACCAGAAGGTTTCCTGACTCAGCAGGGTACTTCATCTGGTAAAGGTGGCGGTCAACGCTAGAACAGGTTGTATGCTCTCCAGGCTTGCCAGGATCCGGAAGATTCTCCTCATGTGGTTACTGGTACGTTGTGAGTCTTTCATTTAGATTTTTATGTTTTGTTAGATCCAGGGGCTACTCTTTCCTTTGTAACTCCTTATATAGCAGTAAACTTTGGTGTCAGTCCATAAACTATCTCCGAACCATTCTCAGTCTAAACTCCAATCAGTGACTCAATTATAGCTAGATGGGTATACAAAAATTGCCCTGCCATTGTCTCAAAGAAAGTCACCTCAACAGATCTTGTAGAGTTAGAAATGGTAGATTTTTATGTCATTCTAGGCATGGATTGGTTACATTCCTGTTATGCCTCAGTCGATTGTAGAACTAGGATCGTTCATTTTCAGTTTCTAGACGAGCCAATCTTAAAATGGAAGGGTAGTAGCTCAGTGTCTATGGGTCGATTTATCTCTTACCTTAAGGCCATAAAGATGATCTCTAAGGGGTATCTCTATCATCTAGTTTGGGTAAAGTATTCAGGCTATGAAACCCTAACTCTTGAGTCAGTTCCAGTAGTTAATGAGTTCCTAGAAGTGTTTCCAGAGATCTTCTCAAAGCTCCTCCCGAAAGGGAAATCGACTTTGGAATTCATCTCCTTCCAGCTACCCAGCCTAATTCTATTCCTCCTTACAGATTGGCTCCAACAGAGCTTAAGGAATTCAAAGAGCAGTTGAAAGGTCTTCTAGATAAGGTCTTCATCAGACCTAGTATTTCACCAAGGTGTGCAACAGTGTTGCTCGTGAAAAATTATTATGGTTCTCTCAGGATGTGCGTGGACTATCAACATTTGAACAAAGTTACAATCAAGAATAAGTACCCTATCCCCAGGATTGATGAGTTGTTCTACCAACTTCAGGGTGCTAGTGATTTCTCGAAGATAGAGCTCAGATTTGATTATCATCAGCTCAGAGTTAGAGGTAGTGACATTCTGAAAATAGCCTTCAGAACTCGATATGGTCATTAAGAATATGTAGTTATGTCATTTGGACTAACCAATGCTCCTGCAAGTTTCATGGATTTGATAAATAGGGTGTTCAAGCACTATTTGGACTTGTTCGTTATCGTCTTTATTGATGATATCCTCATTAAATCTAGGAAGGAGGAAGAACATGCGACTTATTTGAGAGTTGTCCTACAAACTCTCAAAGATCACCAGTTATTCACTAAGCTTAGAAAATGTGAGTTTTGGTTACAATCGGTGACTTTTCTTGGTCATATAGTATCTAGTGAAGGGTACCAAGTGGATTCTAAAAAAATTGAGGCAGTAAAACAATGGCCCAGACCTACTAATGAGTTTGAGATTTGTACTTATTTGGAGCTTTGTTTGTACATATTTAGTGTCCTCAAATGCTTAATTTGTGTCATAAATTGATTCTTAATACTTGATTTTTAGGTATATAGATTGAGGAACAAATTAAGGACACTAACAAGCAAAAAGGAATAACACAAGTTGAAAAATAGGAGATAAGAAAGCCTGAACATCCCCAATAAAACCACCTAATTTTATAGAACACTATGCCTAAAACGGGAAAAACATAGGCGAACTGTGATCTCTATTGGCGAATTACCGACTACGTCGGTGAAGGAAAATTATACCACCGAACTCACTGATCAAGACCAAGACAAAGTCGATTTCGCGAGCTAAAGGACTAAAAGGCACATCATGGAATTGATCGGTGATCCCTATCTACATCACCAAAAGTTACAGTGTTTGAATGAGGAAAAGGTTAAGAATAAATGAGTGATGGACTAGAACAAACGGTGAGTCGCCGACTGGTCGTCGAAGCCCCACTTTCCGCACCGATCAACCCCAAAAAGCAATACTCAGATTAGTATAAATTAAATTTTGGAAGAGAGAGAAGGCATTCAGTCATTGTGGAACAAAATAGAGAGAACAAAAACATTATTATTGTTGATTTTAAGCAATTTTTGCAATAGATTTCAATTGGGTATTGTAATAGAAAATATATTATTCATCTTAGAACTTCGATTTTCAATATGCAGATATGGTGCATGTATTAGGTACTGGATTTCTTTTGTTTATTATGATTATCTAAAACCCCAATCTTGGGGGTTTGACAATGTGATTAATTGTTGAATTTGGCTTGATGGGTGTTAGTTATTACCAATGTTAGTGCTAATCCTAAATGAGTCTGACTTATCGATGTGGTTTACCTACTTTATTGCATTATTATTTCAATATAGTTTAGTGTTTTATGCTTGCTTGAGAAAGAAGTGTAAAACTAAAGTTATAAGTTGACACTCATAATTAGTGGGTCATGATGGATTTTTTTTGAGAGAGTGAATCCTAAGACTCATGCTAGGTATTAAGCTAGAGGGAGTGGATGTAGTGAGGTTGTGGAATGGTCTTTATGTTTAAAGCATTGAGGTTCAAGAGTAATCAATTGAACTGGGGTAATTGTTCGAGAGAAAAGTACCTCACCTAAAGTTCATCCTACCCATGAAGAGTTAGCACTTTTGGTTTGTAATTTGCACCTATTGAGTTAGATTTAGCAATTGGATGGTCAATCCCCCAAGTACTTTTCTCCTGTTTGATGGCTCTCAATTACTAGTTGAGGTTGTTTTCTGATCTAAGAACCCTTCACCCAAACATTTTTGTCACCATTTAAATTTCATTAATAATTTCCAAAAATCTCTAGCCTTTTAGCTACAAAAATCACTATTGTAACTTCATATTTGAATTCAATACATAACTACTCTCTGTGGGATCGACCCCAACTCTTCTATTGGGTTTATACTACTTAATGATCGTCTACACCTAGTATCAGATAAGGTGTATTTGATACGTTAATCAAAATGGCACCGCTGCCGGGGAATGGTATTTTTTAGAATTCTCTTATCGATGTTTGATTTGTGATTTTATTGGATGAAGTGGAAGTGACTTGATTTGTTTTGTGTTTGTGTTGGTTGTGTTGAACACGAGAGGAAATGAGTGAGGCAGAGATTAACGGTAGCTAAGTAGACCACCAAGGTGATAATGACGATATTAATAGTGTGCATAACCCAATCCAATTGAATGGGATTGCTACAATCTGTCTACCATCAACTGAAGAGCATGCTATATTCCATGTCACTAGCACAACTCTCCATCTCCTGCAAATGAAGGGACTTTATGGTGGGTTAATTCACGAAGACCCACATGAGCATATGCAGAATTTTATAAAGGTTTGTGGTCCGTTCTAATTCAAGAACGAATCGCAAGAATCAGTTTGTCTCAGATTATTCCCATTATCTCTGACGGGTGAGGCTGGCTAATGGCTGGCTTAGTTGCCGAAGAATTCCATCACATCTTGGGATGAGCTTACAACGACATTAAATGTGAGGTTCTTTCCACCATCGAGGGTGATGAAACTAAGAGACAACATTCAAGGTTTAAAGTAACTTGAAGGTAAACCTATCCATGAAACGTGGTTGAGGTTCAAGAAGCAACTACTTCAATGCTCGACCCACGGACTTCCAAACAATGTGCTACTCCAATAATTTTACCGAAGTCTTGACTCGGTAAATAAATGAGTAGTTGATCAATTGGTTCGAGGTGGAATAATGTTGCAATCATTTGAGGTGGTTTCATTTCTTCTTGATGACATGATGAAAATAAATCAGGCATGGTACGCTTAAGAAGATCAAGTTTCATCTTTTTTCTTTAGAATGACTCAAGAGCAACTTGATAAAGAAAGAGAGGGATGAGAACATCACCAAGATGTTATCCTAAATGGAGCTACTACAAGCATAAGTGTTAGAAAATGTGGGCAAACCCAAAGGAGAAAGATGAGTTTTCAGAGTTGAGGAGGGTTCTTCCTAGGGCTATTCAAAGCCGGGGGAGAATCAAGGTTGCAACTCTCACAGATTTGAGAAGGGTTTTCACCGATGCTACCTGCAACGTGGTGGGAATCAAGGTCGGAACTCTCACAAAGAAGAAGAGCGGAGAAGATACTATCAAGAATGGGCTGAGAAAAGTGATCCTTGCAAAACAGAGAATGACCAAGAAGAGGATCACACTCAATAGAGTGAGAGCCCAAAGTCAAAAGAGAGTGCAAGTAATCTCCGAGTTAATGATTTGTTGTCTAGCATCCTTGACAAAGTTGAGGGCTCGGATGACTTGCTAAAAGGGCTAAAAGCCAATTTCTCATAATTAAACAATAGAGTGAACTCTCATGCTGATGCTATCAAGCTACCTGAAGGTCAGTTGAGCCAACTTTCGGCACAATTGGATCCAAAATTAATGGGGGGACGACGAGACCAGACACATAACAACATTGGTAGAGGATGGTGATAAAGATCTGGTTGTGGTTACTCGTAGTGGAAAGGTAGCGGTAGGTTATATGAAATTTGATTATAAAGCACAAGCTCATGGAGAAGACAAAGGTATTGAGGAAGAAGAGATACTCATCCAACAAAGTGTTGCCAAAGAGTTACAAAAAGATGTAAGAAAAAGCACTCCTATATCAAAATTGGTGCAACGTCTCCACAAAATACCTACTCTATTTCCCCAACGCCTCAAGAAGAAAAATGAGGATGAAAAGTTCAAGAAGTTCTTATCGGTGTTCAAGACATTATCTATTAATCTCCCTCTACTTGAGGCATTGTTGGAGATGTCGGGTTATGCAAAGTTTATGAAGGGGTTAGTCACAAAGAAAAGAAGCTTGGACTTCAAAACAAATGAAGTCCCTCATAGTTGTAATGCAATTATGACTAATGAGATGATTAAAAAGAAAGAAGATCCCGAAGCGTTCACCATCCCTTGCACTATCGATATACTCCAATTTGCCAAGGCCATAAGTGTTTCAGGAGCAAGTATAAATCTAAGGCCATACGCAATCTATAAAGAACTTGGGTTGGGTGAACCAAAATCCACAACAATGAGTCTCTTGATGGCAGACCGATCGATCAAACACCCCGTGGGGATACTCTATGACATCTTGGTGAAGGTTGACCGATTCATTTTTTTGGCTGATTTTGCCATTCTTGATTGTGCGATTGATACTGAAATTGCCATTAATTTTGGGAGACAATTCTTAGCAACTGGGAGAGTGTTGGTGGATGTTGAAAGTGGAGAATTGAAGTTTCAGAAGAACGAAGATGAAGACACCTTTAATGTGTGTAAGTCAATTAAGCACCCAAGCGATATTCATGTGGTTTCACCTATTGATGTAATTTATAAAGCAGTGGGTAGTGTGAGCCATTTGATGTGTTTGAGTGAACCACTTGAGGTTGTGCTTGCAAACTATGATGAGTCCGAAGTCCAAGTTTACGATGAGGTTGTAGCTACCCATTTAGGTTTGGGGGAATATTCAGAGACTCCATTAGAGCTGGATATTGATCTGAAAAATTGAAAAAGTCCTCCCGCAAAGCCATCAACAAAGGAACCACCTAAGCTTAGGTTGAAAGTGCTCCTTTCCCATCTTCGATATGCATTCTTGGGGGTGAATAACACCTTACCCGTAATCATTGCTGCTGATTTTCTTGAATGTAAAGTCAAGTTGCTTATTGATGTTTTGAGAAGATACATCGAAGCTATTGGATAGACTATCGCTAACATTATGGGCATTCCACCTGGCATTTGCACTCACAGAATTCAGCTTGGTAGCGAATGTAAACCGAGTGTTGAGCATCAAAGGAGATTGAACCCACTGATGCAAGAGGTGGTAAACAAAAAGATAATAAAGTTGTTTGATGCAAGTGCGATCTACCTTATTGGTAATAGCAGGTGGGTGAGTCCAGTACAATGTGTACCGAAAAGGGAGGAATCACAGTAGCACCAATTGAAAGGGGGAGCTTATGTCTATGGGACCGGTAATCGGATGTCGAGTATGCATGGACTACTGGAAGTTGAACTCGTAGACCGAAAAAGATCACTGTCCCATGCCTTTTATGGATCAAATGCTTGATCGACTTTCAGAAAGAGGATGGTATTGCTTTTTAGATGGGTACTCTGATATAATCAAAT
The DNA here is from genome assembly GCF_000226075.1 of Solanum tuberosum. Classification (NCBI taxonomy): domain Eukaryota; kingdom Viridiplantae; phylum Streptophyta; class Magnoliopsida; order Solanales; family Solanaceae; genus Solanum; species Solanum tuberosum. The sequence goes on along the minus strand of NW_006239102.1, from coordinate 241,645 downwards.
CTCTATAGCTCTGGAAGACCAAGAGAAAACCACTTCTACTTGCTCATATGGGACATTTGCTTTCAAAAGACTATCGTTTGGGTTATGCAATGCCCCATCAACATTTCAACGTTGCATGCTATCTATTTTTGCTGATATGTTACAAGATTCGATGGAAGTCTTAATGGATGAGTTCTCAGTTGTGGGTGACACTTTTGAAGCATGTTTGGCACACTTGGGGTAGGTCCTTCAAAGATGTGTGGAGACAAACTTGGTCCTAAATGGGGAGAAATGCCACTTCATGGTTAGGGAAGGTATAGTTCTTGGTCACAAAGTATCACAAAAAGGCTGGAAGTTGATATAGCAAAGATCGAGGTAATTGAGAAGCTACCACCACCAATCTCGGTGAAAGGTATTTGTAGTTTTTTGGGCCATGCCAGCTTTTATCGGAGGTTCATCAAATACTTTTCAATAATTGCACACCCTTTGTGCAAGCTCTTAGAGAAGGAAGTAAAATTCAACTTTGATGACGCATGTATGGAAGTTTTCAAGTGTTTGGAAGAGAAATTGATTTCCACCCTAGTTATCATTAGTCTCGATTGGTCAGCACCGTACGAAGTCATGTGTGATGCAAGTGGTACGACATTAGGTGTCTTGTTGGGAAAAAATGCAACAAGTTATTCCATCCTATTTAGTACGCAAGCAAAACACTGAATAGTGCTCAGCGTAATTATATATTTACAGAGCAAGAATTATTTGCAGTGGTATATGCATTTGAGAAATTTTGGGCTTACTTGCTAGACACCAAAGTGGTTATACACACCTGATCACGCTGATCTGCTTTTTTTTATGGCGAAAAAAGATGCCAAGCCAAGATTGATAAGGTGGATGCTATTGTTGCAAGAATTTGATTTTGAAGTAAAAGACAGAAGAGCTTAAAAAAATCAGGTGGCTGACCACCTATCAAGGTTAGAAGGCAAGGAAAATGATGATCTGGAGGTGGACAACAAACTCCTTGGTATATTGATTTTGCTAACAATGTAGTATGTGGATTGATACCGGAAGAACTGAACTTCTATCAACAAAAGAGGTTCTTGTTTGATGTCAAGAAATACTTTTGGGATGAACCATACTTATTTAGAGAGATTCAGAGAGTGTGCATACCATATCATTAGGAGATGTGTGCATGAACAGGAATTGAGTGATATTCTCCATGCTTGTCATACTTGACCGGTTGGTGGTTATCATGGTGGAGTTCATACAGCTGCTAAAATCCTTCAAACTGGTTACTACTGACAATTCCTTTACAATGATGCTCACGAATTTGTTAAGAGACGTGTACAATGTCAAACACAAGGTGGAGTGTCAAGAAGACATGAGCTCCCTCTAAAACCTATTTTGTAAGTTGAGTTATTCGATGTTTGGGTAATATATTTCATGGGTCCATTTGTGAGTTCGTTTGGTAATAAATACATTTTGGTGGCAGTAGATTATGTTTCTAAATTGGTTGAAGTTGTAGCACTACCAAACAATGAAGGGAAAAGTGTTGTTCTATTCTTAACACACTACATCTTTGCTAGGTTCGACACCCCTCGGGCTATTATTAGTAATGGTGGATCCATTTCTGCTACATGCTTTGTTCATCTACGTTGAGCAAATACGGGGTACTACATAAAGTAGCAACACATATCATCCTCAAAAGAGCGGCCAAGTGGAAGTTTCGAATTGGGAGATCAAGAGTATCTTGGCTAAGACTGTTAATGCAAATAGTACTGATTGGTCTCGAAAGATGGATGATGCTCTGTGGGCATATCACACTACCTACAAGACACTAATTGTAATGTCTTTTTATCAGCTAGTTTTTGGGAAATCTTGCCATTTATCGGTTGAACTGGAACACGAAGCATTATGGGCATTAAAGGCTCTTAATCTGGACTAGGCCAAGACTTCAAAAGGAAGAGTAGACCAACAAAATGAATTGGGTGAATTCATGTTTAGGGCATACGAAAGTTCAGCCCTCTACAAAGAAAAAAATAAAGAAGTGGCATGATTCTAATATCCTTAGAAGAGATTCCGAGTTAGAGATTGGGTGTTGATATATAATTCTAGACTGAGAATCTTTCTAAGAAAGCTCAAATTGAAATGGTCAGGCCCATTGAAAGTAATACGGGTGTTTACAAATGGAGCCATTGAAGTCAAAGGCAAAGAGGGCCCTACCTTCAAGGTGAATGGGCAATGCTTGAAGTTGTATTTCAGAGAATGCCATGAAATTTCTGTGATTGAAGTGGTGTATTTGGAAGATGCTTGAAAGCATTTCCACGTCGTTCCACGACGTTAAATAAGGTTCTTCTTGGGAGGCAACCCAAGTGTTAGTTGTTTTGAATAATGCGTGTTGAATGTGCAGATGTAGGTGATTTTGTGAGGCTAAGACCCGTTAGGCGGTACACCGAATAAGCTCGGCGATCACATAGTTTATCGCCTTCATGGCGTCAATAGTTGGCTGAGACACTAGAACATTAGGTGGGATACATGCCCACTCGTTTCTTTGCCAAGGTGATTGGGCGACCCGAATTTCTCTGCCTTTTTGCACCAGCCCTGATAGCCTGGAGTCTTATATCTTTTGACGAGGTCTCACATGCATTAGGAAATGCGCTGATGTGATTCGACGGACTTGCTCTTCTCCGCCTTCTTGCCCCAAAATGGAACAGTTGCGTACAAGAAAATTTTATGATCTCCAGCCAGTTTGGCGAATCGCCGAACGGTTCGGCGATTGCATCAACCCTTCACCAAATGGGTACGTAGTGAAGATTCTTTGTTTCCCTACTCTGTTTGTTTGAGTTGCAGTACTTTATTTTTATTTTTGTTAAAGTTTGTTCTCTACTCACATTGGGGACAATGTTGGATACTTTTGGTTGGGGTGGTAGGAGTCTGGTTGTTAAATCTTTTGTTATCTCGAAAATAATTCAAGTATCGGTTATGATCAATACCAAAAACTTGAATAGTGCTCGTAATTACGATGAGACAAAATGAAGTTGCATAGACAGTGTGTGTACTTTTTCCATCTCGTTGTAACGAGCCGATTATCAAATAAGTCTCTTGTGATGAACATTGCACTCTAGCTAGAAAGTGTGGAGTCTTGTTTAATTTTGGTGTTAATGTCGTGTGTAATGAGATAAATTTGAACATTGTGTGTGAGAACACCTAGAATTTTTCCCGTTGGTCCGGTTGACTAAGTGATGTAAGCTCTTGAAATGATCTTAGGCAAAAATTCTGAAGACTGAACAATTTGACAATATACCTCTTTTGTGGCCAACCTTGTGAGATGTGTGAACCTTGCTTGAACCCTCTTGAGCCTTAGCCTTTTCATGGAAGAAACTTGAACAATTGTAATCCCTCTTTATCCATTCACCCATAACTTTCATGACGTATGGTTTGTTTGAATGGACAACTTAGGCCAAAGGCCTAAGTTGGGGGTTTGGTTAAAGAGAAGGTAGATCAAAAAGTGTGAAAAATTCCCCTTAGAAAAATGGTTTTTAAAAAGATGGAACCCCTTCATAAGAAAAGGGAAAAGAAGGAAAGAAAAAGAACAATAATAAATAAGTTGTGAAATAAAGTAGTTAAAGTTGCAAAAGATATGGGGTGTCCGATAGTCCATTTGAAAGTGAATTATAAGCATGATCAAAATGTTGAAGAAAAGGAAGCAGGTGATGTTCAGACCAAATTTCATGAGGGTAGCAGCCACTGAGCCTGAATAACCATACGTTTAACAAATCTTGAAAAGTCCTTTGTGATCTTGAGTGAGCTGAAGCAGATGTTGATTGTAATATAAAGGTAAACCTATGGGTGAAATCATGCATGTGTTCATCTTTGTGAGTGTGATATTCGTATGTGATTCCGGAACTATAAATTGTTGAAGAACTTAGTGTGTATAGGGAATCAGCTCTGTTGTGATGGCATTTGAGTACCTTTGATGAACTTGAACTTGCAATTGAAGCAAGTATTGTGAACTTGAGCATCATTGAATCTTTGAGTGCATACTTGGTCATTGCATGAGTAAGTTGAGTCTTGTTGTGTGCATTCATGTTGAGTCTTATGTAGCACTATTTGAGACATCCTTCTTGAACTACTGAATTTGAATTTTACTTGAGGATAAGTAAGAGTTTAAGTTGGAGGTGTTGATGAGTCTGAGATTTGGAGTCATTTGGAGCTTTGTTGATATAGATTTAGTGTCCTCAAATGCTTTATTTGTGCCATAAACTGATGCTAAATCCTTTATTTTCAAGTATATGGATTGAGGAAGATAGCAAGGACACTAACAGGCAAAAAAGGAACAACACAAGCTGAAAAAGCGGAGATAAGAAATCCTGAAGATCACCAAGAGAACTCGGCGAATCACTGAGTTGCCCCTAGACCACCTAATTTTACAGAACATTGAGCCTGAATCAGGTAAAACTTAGGAGAATTGCCTTCTCTATCGGCGAAGGAAAATGTAGCGCCAAACGCACTGATCAAGACCAAGACGAAGTTGAATTGAGAAGCTAAAGGACTAAAAGGTGCATCACAGAACTAATCGGTGATCCCTATCTAGATCGCCTAAAGTTACAGTGTCTGAATGAGGAAAAGGTGAAGAAGAAAGGGGCAATGGACTAGAACAATCGGCGAAGCCCACCTTTCCTCATCGATCAACCTTAAAAAGCAATATCTCAGATCAGTATAAATTAACTTTTGGAAGAGAGAGTAGACATTCAGCCATTGCGGAACAAAAACATTATTCTTGTTGATTTTAAGAAATTGTGGTAAGAGATTTCAATTGAGTATTGTAATAGAAAGTATATTATTCATCTTAGAACTTCGATTTTCAATACCCAGCTATGGAGCATGTATTAGGTACTATATTTCTTTCTTTTATGATGATTAGCTAAAACCTCAATCTTGAGGGTTTGACAATGTGATTAATTGTTAAATTTGGCTTGATGAGTGTTAGTTATTACCAATGTTAGTGCTAATCCTAAGTGGGTCTGACTGATCGTTGTGGTTGAAATACTCTTTTGCATGATTATTTCAATATATATTAGTTGTTTATGCTTGCTTGGGAAAGAAGTGTAAAGCTAAAGTGATAAGTTGGCACTCGTAGTTAGTGGGCCATGATCGATATAGCTCGAGAGAGGGAATCCTAAGACTCATGCTATGTATTTAGCTCGAGAGAGTGGATGTGGTGAGGTTGTGGACTAGTTATGTTTAAAGCATTGAGGTTGAGAGAACTCAATTGAAACGGGGTAATTGTTTGAGAGAAAGGTACCTCACCTAATGTTCGTCCTACCCATGAAGAGTAATAACTTTTGGTTAGCAATTTGCACCCATTGAGTTAGATTTAGCAATTGCTTGGTTGTTCTCAGTTACTAGTTGAGGTTGTTTTCTGATCTAACATCCTTCACCCTCACAATGTTGTCACCCTTTAAATTCATTAATAGTTCCCAAAAATCTCCAGTCCTTTAGCTACAAAAATCATTGTTGTAACTTCATATTTGAATTCAATACATAACTACTCTTTGTGGGATCGACCCAACTCTTCTGTTGGGTTTATACTGTTTAACGATCATCTACACCTAGTATCGTATGAGGTGTATTTGATACGTTAATCACCTACCTCTCCCACAGATATCAGAAGTTTCTCGGGTTTGACGAGTTATTACAGACGGTTTGTGAAAGGATTTTCATCCATAGCTTTTCCATTGACTAAGTTGACTCAGAAAAAGGTTAAGTTGCAGTGGTTAGATGATTGTGAGAAGAGTTTCTCCGAATTGAAAACTAGGTTGACTACAGCTCCTGTTTTGACTCTACCAGAGGGTTCAGAGAATTATGTGATCTATTGTGATGCATCCAGAGTCGGCCTAGGTTTTGTGTTGATGCAGCGAGGTGAGGTCATATCATATTCTTCTAGACATCATAAGGTGCATTAGGAGAACTATCAGACGCATGACCTTGAGCTTTCAGTCCTAGTATTTTCCCTTTAGATTTGGAGACATTATTTTTATGGTGTTCACAGACTATAAGAGCCTTCAGTATGTGTTCACCTAGAAAGATTCCTGAAGGACTATGATATGAATGTGATTTACCATCCTGGTAAGGAGAATGTAGTAGCAGACACTCCTAGTAGACTATATATGGGTAGTGTAGCAGATGTTGAGGAAGAAAGGAAGGAACTAGCAAAAGATGTTCACTGACTTGCTCGCTTAGGAGTTTGCCCTATGAACATATCAGGTGATGATGCAATAGTTCAGAATGGGTCAGAATCTTCATTGGTAGCGGAGGTTAAGGAAAAACAAGCCAGTGATCATATATTGCTTCAACTAAAGGGTGTAGTTCATTAGCTGAGAGTTATGGTTTCTCCCAAGGGGAAGATGGTGTGCTTCTCTATCAAGGTCATTTATGTGTTCCTAAGGTGGGTGAGTTGAGACAACAGATTCTTGCAGAAGCCCATAACTCTAGTTATTCTATTCATCCACGTGCCACTAAGATGTACCGTGATCTGCAAGAAGTCTTTTGGTGGAATGGTACGAAAATTGATATAGCAAATTTTGTGGCTAAATGCCCTAATTATCAGCAGGTGAAGGTAGAACATCACAAACCAGGAGGTATGACTCAAGACCTCAACATTCCTACATGGATGTAGAAAGTGATAAATATGGACTTCATTATAGGTTTACCTCGTACTCGCAGACAACATAACTTCATTTGGGTGATAGTTGGCAGAGTTACTATGTCCGCTCACTTTTTGGTTGTCAAGACTACATATTGGCGGAGGACTACGCCAAGCTATACATTAATGATATAGTCAAGTTGCATGGGGTTCCTTTTGTCTATCATCTCAGATAGAGGTCCTCAGTTTAACTCTCATTTCTTGAAGTCAATTCAGAAAGGTCTTTGTACTCAGGTTATTCTCAGCACAACATTTCATCCACAGTCGGATGGTCAGGCAGAGCGTACCATGCAGACCTTAGAGGACATGTTGAGACGGCCCCTTATGAGGCATATATGGGCATAGATGTAGATCTCCAGTTTGTTGGTTTGCAGTAGGTGAAATAGCCTTGATAGGGCCAAATTCGGTTCATGATGCTATGGAAAAAGCTTTGCTCATCAGAGATAGACTTAAGAAAGCCTAGAGTCACCAGAAGTCCTATGCATATGTAAGGAGAATGGACTTGGAGTTCCAAATTGATGATTGGGTTTTCTGAAAGTGTCACCTATGAGGATGTGCCCGTTGAGATTCTTGATCATCAAGTTCGAAGGTTGAGAGACAACGAAATAGAATTTGTTAAAGTTTTGTAGAGGAGTCAGTCTATAGAGAGAGCTACTTGGGAAGCAAAAGAACCCATAAAGGCCAAGTATCCTTATCTCTTTCCTTCTGATTCCATTACAGCTTGAGGTAATAGTTCCTCTCCAGTTTTTCAGTTATTCATGCGTAAATTTAGTCTTAGCATCATGTTCCTTCAACTATACTTGCATTTTCAGCATATTTCCATGTTCTTGGAACTTAGTTCAGTCAAATTTCAGTTTCTAGTACTTAGTGGTAGGGTTTGCAGCTCTTTCCCTCCATATTCAGCTAGTTAGTCTTCATTTGAGGACAAATGTACCCAAGGGTGAGATAATGTAACACCCCGTATTCTTGAAACCTGGAAATGCAGATTTCAGAAGTTGTAGGGTCCACTAACAGTGCCACCTACAGGCCATAGGGTGACCCACGGACCGTAAGTGGGGTTCATGGTTGGCCACGTGCAGCCCCTTCCCATAACCCAGAAGAAAAATTATCTGAGGGTCGATCCACGGCCGGACCTACGGGCCATAGGTCAGACCACGGGTCGTGGTCCTGGTTTGTGGATCAAGACCCTCAGGACCCCTTTTCTAAAAGACAATGACGGTTGACAGGACGAACTGTACGTCAGTCAACGGTACCTCGGCCAGGTTCGTCAGTTGGCCTCGACAGCTTTTAAGTCAAGGGTCATTTGGTCTTTACCCTATGCGTTGGACACCTAAAATACGTCGTTTAACCCCTAAAATACGTCTTTTTAGTCAGTTTTAGCCTAGTAACTTAAATAGAACTTACCATAGTCAACTCATTCTCCAAAAAATCATCAAGTTCAATGAGAAAATGGAGAAAGAGTCGACCAACCCTCTTCAAGAACGCAAAATGGTTTCCTCCTGTTCCAACCTCGAAATCGAAGGATTTCTCCATGAAATTTGTCGTCAGGTATGTGGGATTTCACTACTGGGTTCCTTTCACCCATTAGGTCCCTAGAATTCAGTCACATTCTTGATTCTCTATATCATGCTTAGACCTAGGGTTTCTAGAACTTTATATTATTGTTGTGATTCAGCTGTTAGACTAATCCAAATAAGCTTATCATGTTTTCATGGAATTGTTTCCCAGTTCTTGCATGAAACCCAGAACCCTAGTTGTGTAGATTTGTTTAGTTCATAAATTACACTTGCTAGGTCAGTTTATTAGATATACATGCCCCACTTAAGAATGTTTCATTAATAGTATATTAATATTGCATTTTTAGTTAACATGTTAGTATTTTGAACTACTCAGTATTACAGAAATTCAGTTATATTATGTTACTTACAGAATCAGTTGGGAGTAGGCTTAATACCGAGCGGACTAAGGGTCAGTCACCTTCATAGTCCCAGAACTACGTGCCCCCATAGGATAAGTCCCCTCTGTGGCTAACATATTTATTGATCACGACACTCATGCCTTTATACCCCTAGGAAAGTATACTAGGTCCTCTCGATGGGGCGATACATCGGACTCCACAGATAGCTCTCTTGGTTTTATGTCGGTTAATAGTAGCTGCCACAGTCAGATTCTAGTGCATTGACCAAGTTATCAGTTATAGTTCAGTATTCAATCTCAGCATGCTATTTACTTGGTTATTGCATGTAGTTAGTTCAGTATTTAGTATATTTCAGTATTTACCATCAGGTTCAGATTATATCATTTCTCTTATTGCTTTTTCAGTTATGTATATGTTGTTCAGCTTTACCTGTCCTGCATGCTCAGTACTTTTCAAGTACTGACGCATACTCTGCGCTACATATTCTCGTGCTGTAGGTTCAAGTCCTTAGCATTCAGATCACACATATATCAGTTCCCGATCTCCTGTTCACCAGTATCATTGGTGAGTCCTCATTCTCCGAGGATGAAAGACATGTTTCCTTTTTTCTTTTAGTCTTTCAGTTTCAGTTTTTCTAGAAGTTAGGTGGGGCATGTCCCAGCAGCTCTAGTCAGCTAGCGGCTTTTATTCAGACATAGATAGATTCAATTTTATTATATGTTTGATCTTTCAGTTGTCATTAAACTTAATTTTACATATTCAGACTTAGAATGGTTATTCCCCATCATTTTACTTTATGTCATGTTTAAGCTTGCGCACGAAATTTTCTAATTTCAGTTATCTTAGTATGCTTATGATATGCTAGCAGGGTTAGCTTGGGGTCACTCGTGATCCTAAGTCCCGTGATAACATCAAGGGAGTAGCCTCGGGGCATGACAACTACTACTATATATTTTCAAAATAAAATGTAATGGAAGACGAATGCAAAACTTTCCAAAATTGTTAAAGTTACTTTGCGGTTGAGAACTTTAAAGACTGATCTTGGTAGCATAATGTGTACATTTTTATGTGATATATGTTAAACTTGTGACTATGGTGTTTCAACAAATATGTGGAATTAGATTTCTTTGATAATAAATGCAACAATTTTAATAGTTGATTTAATGAATTTAGAAATAACCCTCCCGTGTTCAAACATGACCCAATACTGTGTACTCTCATTCGCTATATATATATATACTGAACTCTATTTGTTTTAATTGAGGATTATTAGTTGAGAAGTTTATTATTCCTTTCTTATTTACAATTTGGAATTTCTAACATAAACTAAGAATCTTATGTCTTTTGGTGTAGTTTAGTTCTTCATCTTTGGTTCTTGAAGTTTAACTCGATGTTCTTTGGCAACACACATCAATCAATAGATGTTGTGAAATATCATAGCTCTAACACTGTACGGAACACATCAACCTAAAGATTCAGCACTGAAGATTAAGGGGTAATCTTCTACCATTGTGTTTGTGCGCAAATGGGGTCCTTAATTAGGTCAACTTATTTCTCACTTTAATCTCCTTTGTAGAGAGAAGCATTTAAGGAAAGTTTGTCCAGAACATTTAAACTACTAAATTATTACTGCTTTGTGAAATTTCATAGAACCCCCAGAACTACAGTATTCTCATATTAAAAGAACACTATAATAATAGGACATGAAAACAAAGGTACAAAAAGGAGATTACACTATTTGAATTGGGAATTTCAAGAATCGCCATACTCCATAGTGAAAATATAGAAAATTCATAATCAAATCTCCACCTTCGTACTTCTTAGAGACATTCTTCTCAGTTACTTCCCACATGCCAACACACAACATGTACCTGCTCTCTAAATTTTTGGCTATATCCAAAGTTCAGTATCTAAGAATGTACTAAAACATCTAAAAAAGTAGTCATCAACATTCCTAAAACTATCTCGTCACGAGTAATCTTTTCCTTGATCTACCATGGTCTATCCAGATCAATATTTGGTGAAGAATATATGTGATTAAAGAAAAGATAACAGAGAAAATTAAAAGCTTTGAGGCATCAAAGATTTTTATTTTTCAAGAGTTATTGTCTATTTATTTTTTTAGGGATGACAAACCATTCTCCACTAGGATACAATAAAGATTGAAATATATACATGCAATTGAAATAGCTACTTCTGGGAATGCTTCTTATATATCGAACTTAAATGAATTTTCATAATAATCATGTTCTTTCATGAACATAGATGACTTTTCATAAGATTCATGTCATTTCATTCACAAAGATGACTTTTCACAATAGTCATGTTCGTTCATGTACAAATGCCTTTCCATGAAAGAGACATTCATTTTCTGAACAATTCTAACTTTTAGTTGCTCCGTTTTGAAAAGACAAAATTTTTCTTGCTCCGTATTTGAACATACAAAAGTTTTTGTTTCATTAGAAATTTAAATATTAAATATTAAATTTAGAGTAAAAATTTTGTTCAAAATTTTTAGTTCTTGAGTCACTACATAGACAATTTACAGTTATTAAAGAAAATAATATTCATAGAAGAATGTTGCCCTGATGAACATTTTGATGTTAGAGACATGAACACGAACATGAACTATGACATGAACTATACTTATGACTTCTTAATGAGCTTTACTTAGTGTGAGTGGGGGTATGGGAGTTCACTTATACATTGCACAAGTAGACTTTGAAAGGGGTTATGGTGTGGTTTCCTATGCTATGAATATATATGAATTTATGCATGTATGATATGAATTGTTGCTAAGAGTAACTTTAATTGCTACAAGCTATGAACATGAATGTTTACTTGTCTATGAGTGTTGTCTATGGATGAGTTCAAGGTATGATATGCATAATTATGGTGGCCTAAAGTGGTACTTTGTATTAGATAGGATTATGGGATCTTGTCTATGCATTATACAAGTATAGCTCAAGGTTGCTTATGAAATGGTTTGACTTATGTATTTACACTAAATGTGCATGATGACTCTTACAGTTGATAAAGAGCATGGTTTCAACTAAATTGTCCCTTTTTGCATGTTCTAGGATTTTTATATGTGGCCTACATACTTAATGCAATTTTGTACTAACCCATATTTTCTACAATTTTCTATAAGTGTAGGGCCCGGTTGTTGAGGTGGGCTCCTTCTTGATCCAAAGCTTGGATTGACTATTCTCCATGATTTGGTGAGTCCTCATGGTTCGAGGAAAACAGTTGTTCATTTCTAGTTTCTTTCGTACTTTCTCTTTGAAGACTATGTTGTAAAGGGTTATGACCCTTATTGATTCTCGATTGTATTAGATGGTTATTGAGACAATGTCTAGACTTCTGTTTTGATTTTATGGAAAAAAAATTGATTGTTAAAAGTTTTAAATTCCGCATCATTTCTATTACTTATGTTTATGATTATGCTAAGAGCATGTATGTGTAACATCCCGGAAATTCCATGACTTCAGTTAGAGCCTCACCTTACGAGTAACGACTTAAAATAGTTAAAATGATGTTTCTAAACCTAAAGTAATGCAATTGACTTGGTTTGGAAGAATAAAAGTCAAAACGTCAAGAAACGACCACGACATCCGAAAACTAGAGAAGAATGTGTTTTACTGTGTCCTTACGTTTTGGGCAGGTTTGGGTGTGTCGTATGATGGTATAATCTTGTAAAAAGGTTAAATTAGGTAAATATATGTTTATAGGGTCAAAACATTCGAATACGACACACCAGGGCCACCCTAAGGGGCCCCGAGGAGCAACCCAACCTTGGCCTAGTAAGCTGCCAAGGCAGCTTGCAAATTGCACTTGGTGTGAATAGCTCCGCGTCGCGGACTAGTTCCCCCAAGGAGAAAAAAGTTTGTTCGCGACGTGGTCGTGTCGCGGACTCTACTGTCTCAAAATTTAATTCCAAATATCTTCAGGGAAGAGCTCCGCGTCGCGGACTTGTTCCCCGACGAAAATGCAGAAATTTAAAAATCAATTTTTACTTCATTAAAGAGTCCAACTAAGTGAGGGGTATTTAGGGTACATGTATATAATTATTTTTAAGTCAATTTACCTCACTTTTATCAGTCAAACACAAAACCCCATAATCTAAACCTAAAGTTCTTCCTTCTCTCTACTCTCTCTCTTCTCAGGAACTCCATCGAAGAAGATTGGAGCTTCAAGAAGAAGACCAACTCTCCAAGGTTTCCACTCGGATTTTCATGGTTAATTCGTCAATAAGGTATGGTCTCTTATCACTCTTGGGATTCCTTTCCCCAAGAGGCCCCTTCAAGATAAATTTCAAAATCTCCAATTTCTAGGTTTCAATCCAAAAACGTGGGTCTTCTTTCTAAAGTGAAATTTATGTTATAAACTGACTTTGATTCATGTTATATTAACAATTATGGATGAATTTATGTTTTATTGGTGGTTTCTTGAAGAATTCCCCATGAGACCCATGTTTCCCCTTCTTTTCCTAATTCTAACCCTAGTTTGTGTTGGATATTTATTGAAGGCTATGAATGGAATGTGATGTTATGTAATTCATGTTTGTATGGTGATTGTGCCCTAGGATATGTATAATTTCTATGAACTTAGGGTTGAGTCTTTGAATGAAGCCTTGAAGGCTATGAAGGGAATATGTCAATTGCTTATATTGATGTTGCTTATGTTATTACTTCATGAATTACCTTGTATTATGTATTGGTTATGAATTTTTTGGTAATTGAAGTATGGATGTCCCATGAAGGGCAAGAAGGTATGAAGGTTGGTTCTTCTTTGAACTCAAGTATGAAAGGTGAATTACTTAGATTGTAATGATGCTATACCTAATGTGTTGTTTCGGTGTTGATGACCTAGTTTCCTCATCCTTAACCCTCTACACTTGAATTAGCTATGAAGTATGTATGTATGTTATGATATTATTGTTGTATAATTGAAAGGTAGTTCCCATGATTATAGTGTAATGTAAAGTGAAAGGTTTACTCACTTGCTAAGTGTTTCGAAAGTGAAAGGATTGTTACTCACTTATGAACACATATGAGCTATTATGGTAAGAAGTCTACATAAGAGTCTAGTAAAGGCTAATGTGAACTTATGTGATGACTAAAGATGACTACAAAAGGGAATTAGATGCTTAGCACCGAAAGGGCATGTAAATGAGATGGGGGTCTCACGTTTAGTAAGTCCGGCTCCCCACATGGGTTTCCTCACGTTTAGCAAGTCCGGATTACCCACGGTATGTGTTGTCTCATGAGATGGAAATCCCCACATTTTGTAAGTTAGGGTTTGTAGAAGCAATCTCCTTGACGCTTAACTATGTGCCCACATAAGACTCTAGATTAGTGGATCCACCTAGATAGCTATGTACGAATGGTTACAGCTTAGGCAAGTGTTAACCCTCTCCTTTTGGTGTGGGAGTAGAACACCGGATTCCATGTAGCTCTCATGGTCTATGTAGGTTATTTCAATATTTCCCTAATGTAAAAGTAAATGAATGTATGAAAGGTGTGAACTCTTACTAGGGCTTTCTTAAGGGTTTCTACATAGCGTAAGGAAGGGTATGGGACTTCTCTTGCATATTGCACTTGTGGCATCCTAAGAGATGGTTGTAGTAGTGTTCTCTTATGATTATGATGATTATGACTTATGTATGTTGAACCTATGTTATGTATCATCATTATGAATACGGTAAGTTATGATGAAATATGATTTTATGAATGTATGCATGAAGTAGGTTGCTTAATGTGTTACTTCGATTTGAATAGGGTTATGGGATTCTAGTCTTTGCATTGCACGAGTATTTCTTGGGTTGTCTACATGTTGGGATGATATTATGTTTGTTTGGACTATGATGCTTACTTTGTGTGCATAATGGATTTACTTGGTAAAATGCATGTTTTGACTAAATGTCCTTTTATGCATGTTTCAATGGTTTTTATGCATAGCAGCCATACTAGGTACGTGTGTTGTACTAACCCATATTTTCTCCCTTTTCCCCAAACAGTTAGGTTCGGGCCATAGTGGATTCCAGCTTACTTCTCAAGACACTTGGAGTTGCTTCCCCAAGTTGGTGAGTCCTCGAGTCCGAGGACATGACACTATGATCTAACTTCTATGTTTAGTTTTTTTCTTATGTTGAAAGAAATTGTTGTACTTTCCTATTTCAAGACTTCTTATTGATGTAAGGGCTAAGTCCCATTTTCGATACTTCTATGTCTAGATGGTACATTGTGACAAAGTTAGATTATGTTTTTCATATAAGAAGTGAAGTTGAACTTCCAAAGTAAATTTTTTAAATTTTCCATGATTTCATTCTAAGATACATGTTATGATGAACGCTAAGGGCTTGTATAAGACCTCTTCCAAGTCGAATACGCCGGTAACGACTAGGGAATGCTCTCGGGTCATTACAATATGTGACCACTTCGGGGTTGAGTATGCCGTGTTACATCTAGAGGGTAAACTTGGTAATCAGAGCACAAGGTTTAGAATGATTCTAGGTTGATGTCTCATAAACCACCTCTAGTAGAGTCTTGTTCATGAGTGTGAAGCGTGTCACATTTATGAATACAAGTCTATAAGAGGTTTAAGAAATTCCACTTCTTTCATTACTCTTTAGTTGTGCCTTGGAGTTTTAACTATATGAAGTCCTTTTCCTAACCCTTCTCTTGTGTCTTCAATAAATGAATACACGAAGGGTGAATGCTATTAACCAGGGGTCCTTGAGGAGGATCATGAGACAGCCCAAAAAGCTATCTACATGCAGCCACTGATATGCTCAAATTACACCTCCCTAAAGAAGTATAAGCGATCGTTATCAAGTAAACAACCCAACTAGTAGGTTGGGGTCGATTCCATGAGGAATATGGTTTAAACTTAAACTTAACTTACAAATATATTCGTTTAGTCAACTATTTCCGAGATAATTAAGTAAACGGGGAGGGGGGGATTTGTGAAACAAATACTTGATTGTTGTTAAGTAACAAGTGAGCAGGATTCAAACTTTGTTGTTATCAATGAGAGAAAGTAACTACGGTATATGTGTTCCCCATAAGCTCATAACGCGGTAATACTAGTAATAGCAATCCTTTTCTAGTGTATTACATGCAAAGTGATAAGTTATGGATCTTTACATCCTTGATCCGGCAAATAGAAAATTTCACCCAACACTTTGGTCCGTTTACATGTGTATAATTTACTAACCCTTACTTTAACCTCATATTAGACATCACATCAATATATGGCTTAGTTTTCACCCTCCCACCAATGACATTAGACTATTAGATAGTATTACACTAAATCTATGTTAATAATTATTTTCTTATTAACCACCTCCTTGGTCCAGAAAGCAGCAACAAGGTGAGTTCTAACGTTGGCCACTATTAAAAAGACTTCTAAATGAAAGAATTATCAATGCATGCAATAACACTATTCAAGAATTACTTAGTTACTATTCATACTTTGTTAATCGCTCATGGTTCCCACAACCCTAGTTGTGGATTTAGTTACTCATAGTAGCAAGAACACAATTCATATTTTAAGATAAAGAAATCATGAACTTACGTAATGAGAAGAAGAAACCCAGAATCTCAACTTCAATTTCAAAGTCAAAATCTTCAAAACGAACTGAGGAAATCAAGAATTGCTAAAATTGCAAGTTAATCTCCAAAGCTAAAAACTAGTACAAAAGTAATAAGGTCTAACCCCCAAAAACGAGGTTTACAAGTCCTATATATAGGAAAACAAGTCCAAAATAAACAGGAAACAAAATAAGGAAATAAAGTTTGTGGACGCGGTTGCAGTCGACGACACTGACCTACGGTCCATAGGTCCTTTCCATGGTTTGGGACTTAGGCAAATTTTCAGAAGCTTGAAACTCCAACTCTCAGTAATGAATGACGGCTCAACAGCCTGGACCGTGACTCGATCCACAGTCCGTTGATCCCCCTCTGTGGTCTCATACTTAGTTTGATAAAAATGAGGTACTCGAACACCTTCTTTGATTCAGTTGACGGACCTGCAGGACGGCCCGTAAGTCGAACTACGATCCGTCGATCAGGGTGGTGGTTCCACACTTAGACAATAAATCCCTGATTGTTTCTTCAAGCCTTTCCCATCAATCTACGCCCTTCACCTACGGAACGTGACTTGATCTACGGTCCGTAGGTGGCGATTTCTGCAACATTTCTTCAGTTGTCTCCTAACTTCCCTGTCCGAACTTATTTCCTGAAAACAAGATCAAAACACATTAATACCAATACCAAATGGCTCTAGACACACACAAATATTAAGTGAAATGTATAAAAAATACCGTAAAATCAAGGTGTATCAACAGCCTCAACTTAAATTTGTTGTTTGTCTTCAAGCGACGGACTAAGACTCTAAACGACACTTTTATAGAAGCAGACATTCAAGCACAAGCAATCGCATGTATTTCTCTCCTGACTCTCTTTTTGACTGAAAATATTTTCTCTTAGACTCAACAAACTAACTCATGCAGATCATAATAAGTCAAAGATAGACCAATCAACCCACAACATACACTGTTTGGCCATAACCAAGGTACCAATTTTTCGACAATGTAACTAGTGCCCTTACTTCAAATGAAATCCCTTTTTCACACAATGAATATGATTTTGAGTACAAGGATTCATTCAATACTCATGCTCGGAAGTAACTTCAAGTATAGTTAGTGCGCAATACCATAGGCTTGCCCTTATTTTCACTGCTTAGACTGTCCAAACTAGTTGCTAGGATCACTATAGGACTTTTCTTAACTTGTAACGTAGGCTCAGGGTCAGGTGTGGTACATTTGGGTACTTTTTAGTTACTTTCTGCCCTCGTTGACATTACATTGGCTATTTACCTCTTCCTTGACCTATTTTTGGCAACTTTTCATCTTGATTTCTTTCCCTTAATTCTTTTCAACCAAGGATGTGACTATTGATTTTTTTTTACTCTTAATTCTTGTTTTCTTCTTTTTCTTTCACTTTCTTTTTCTTTTATTTCTTTCAGCGCTATTCTTTTGCTTCTTTTGCACAAAGTAACATCCTCTTTCATACTTTTTCTATTTTCAACTCTAAACTATTTTCATACCCTTTTTCCATTTGGTTTCCTTTTTCATAGCCACCCTTAACCTATGCATTTTGCGTTGGTTGAGGTGCACAATGTCAAATGTCGGACCAGGGCCAAGATCAAGGTAACTTTTGTGCTTAGCCACCCTCAACTTAGGCTTTTGGCCTAAGTCAAGGTGCACATGTCCAAGGAGGGACCTGGGCCATGACAATGTTTTAAGGGAAGGTGAGTTAGGTGAATCAAAAGAATTTGTCAATTTTAGGCTCAAATATTTGGATCAAAAGGGAATAATAATACTATTTGGTTAGATCATTTTAGGATTAAGTTGACTAATTTGAACAATGGCCTATGATCACTTCCTAACTTCTAGCCTAGATTATCCTACCAGGACCAACAGGGCAAGTTCTTGATTGGCAAAAAACTGTGTGAACAATCAACTATTCTCACACACTCTTGCCACATCATTTCATTATCAGACTATTAGTTACCCAATTCAAGTTTTAACTTAAGTCATGAGGTCAAGTTGGTTCATTATCATGTCATATTAATAGCCAACGCATTCAACTCATTCTAGCCTACAAATTTTATCACATATCACAATTTATTTTTGACGGGTATCATTTTTTCATTCTTGACTATGCCATCATGCTTCTACACATATTATCCTAACACATGCCAGTTCAACAGAAATTAAGGAGCAGTTGACGTGTCGCCAAGCAGTTGCGTGAACCAGTACTATGTCACCCAATGATCCAAAGCACAATGATGTTGAAGGATAGGACAAGACGGTGATAAAATCTACCAAAGGGTGTATCGCCGAGTTGATCGGAGATCTCGACTAACGGCACTGAATGATCCTCTACAACACAAATTTGTGAAAACTATAAATACTCGTTGAGAGTTGTAGCTTAATATCAGATTTTTAATATAGAATTTTTAACATAGAATTTGGAGTTCGAAGTTTGGATAGGGTTTTGAAGAACTTGAAGATTAAAAGGGTTTCAACTCCAAGAATTTGGACTTGGGTCTTGTGGATTCTTCACTCTTGGCTTGTTTTGAGACTTAAATCTTCATACCTATTTGAATGCAAACTCATATTGGTATAAATTTCTATCTCTTTTACATGTCTAGCTAAAACCCTAATTCTTGGGGTGTGATTTTGGGAATATGGGTTAGAATATCTGTTGGGTCTTGCTTGTTAATGATTTATTTGTTGTTTAGATGTGATTTAATTTAGTAATTGTGGTGGAACTTAATGAAATTGTAGTTGCAAATACGATTTCACCTTTGTGTGTTCGGGTTGGTCGAGATAGAGGTCGTAAAACTAAGACAACTAAATTGATGGCCGGTGGGATTGGGTCGACATGAGGTTCACCTCAGGAGAGTGAACCCTAGTCTTTCTCCCATATACTCAGCTCGAGAGAGTGAGTGGACTAAGGGAGAGCTTGTTCTTTATGCGGTAACTTGGTATTCGAGAGAAACTGAGTTGATTCGAGGTAAGTTGCTCGAGAGAGAATTTACCCCCACTATAGTCTAGCCTAGTCACAAATATTCAATGGATTTATTATCAAAAGCATGTACCCAATAGTTTATTTTATCCCGTATTCCTATCACATCCCAAGGATATCATCTCCTTGATTAGTACTCTTTGCATTTTCGCTGATTTTTGCTTACCTGTGACAAACCCCCATTGATAAGTGACGCTTGCGTCACCCTTTAGATTTACCATATTTGTATTCGCCAATGTTTTTATCTATGACTAATTAGAACTAAATTTTATTTTTCTAATAATTCTCCAGCCCACTCCCTTGGGACTCGACCCCAACCCTTGGTTGGGTTAATTCACTATTGTACGATCGTAGACACTTGCATTGGGAGTTGTGTATTGATTATGCAAACATCAAAATGGCGCCGTTGCCGGGAAGTGGTGTTACTTGAGAATTCTTAGTTTAGTAAAATTGTTCTTCTTAGTTGTAGTTTTGGTTACTTAATTTTCAATTTTATTTCGCGTGCTTGTGCTAACAATAGGAAAGATGAACATGCATGAGGAAGAGATGAATGGTAGTCAAGCTGGTCATCGAGATGGTATAGACTACGTAAATAGTGTCTATAATCCGGATCAACTGGGTGGAATGGGTGCAATTTGCATTTGACAAATTGATGGGAATGCGATGTTTGAAGTCACTAGCACAACTCTTCACCTTCTCCAAATGAGAGGACTATATGGAGGGCTAGATCACGAAGACCCGCATGAGCATGTGAGAAGCTTTATAGAGGTTTGCACCTTTTTTTCATTCAAAGGTGTGTCACAAGAGTCAATTCAACTGCGGTTATTCCCATTGTCTTTGAAAAGAGAAGCAAGCAACTGGTTAACCAAGTTACAAAAAAATTCCTTCACATCATGGGAGGAGCTGGTCATAGCATTAAACACAAGATTTTTTCCTCCATAAAAAATGATGAAGCTTAGAGATGAAATCCAAGGGTTCAAGCAAAGGGAAGGGGTACCACTCCATGAAGCATGGACGAGATTCAAGAAGCTCTTACTTAAATGCCCAACTCATGGGCTACCAACCGATTTGTTACTTCAATATATCTACCGGAGCCTTGATTAGGTAAATAAATGAGTGACTGATCAGTTGGTACGAGGAGGAATAATGTTACAAACATTTGAGGTGGCTTCATTTCTTCTAGACTGGTATACAAAAGATGATCACGTTTCCCCATTCCACTTTAGACTAACACAAGAGCAATTAGATAAAGAGAAAGAGAGGGACACAAACATCAAGAAGATGTTGACTCAGATGGAAGTCCTATAGGAGCATATGAAGGGAACATGTGGAGTGTTCAGATTTGAGTAGGGTTAATCCCAAAGCTATTCAAACCCTAGGGAGAATAAAGGTTGGAACTCCAAAAAATGTGAGGAGAGTTTCTACCCACTCTATTGGCAGCGAGGTGGAAATCAAGGTAGGAACCATTATAAAGAAGTTGAGCAAAGGAAGTGTCATCAAGATTTACCCGAGTAGAGTGATTATTGGAGAAAAGAGGATGTATATGAAGAGAATCGCACTCAATCAAGTGAGAGCCAAAAATCAAGGGGGAGTGCAAGTAGTCCCCGCGTGAATGATTTGGTTTCACGCATCCTTGACAAAGTTGAAGGCTCAGATGATTTATTGAAAGATTCAAAAGATGATTTCTCATCCTTTAACAATAAAGTAAACTCACACGTAGATGCAATCAAAACCCTTGAAGGTCAATTGAGTTTACTTACAGTACAATTCAAACAAAAAATGGAGACAGATGATGAAGATAGATGGCTGGCCATTGTCACTTGTAGCGAAAAGGAGGTAAAAAGGTGATATGATGAGAAATGAGGAACTGCACTTACCAACTGCAAGAAAAGATATGGAGTCAAAGAAATAGCCATCCCACAAAACATCATAAGGGAGTCGCAAATTGATGTGGAGAAACACAAGCCATGCCTAAACATCAAGCAACCATTACCCAAGATACCTCTTCCATTTCCTCAACGCCTCAAGAAGAAGAATGAAGATGAAAGGTTCAAGAAGTTTCTATCGGTATTCAAGACCTTATTGATTAATCTCCCTCTAGTTAAGGCATTGTTGGAAATGCCGGGTTACGCCAAATTCATGAAGGAGTTAGTCACAAGAAAACGTAGCTTTGATTATGAGACGATCGAAGTCTCTCAGAGTTGTAGTGCGATTATGTTGAAGGAGTTAATCGAAAAGAAAGATGATCCTGGGGAATGCACCATCTCGTGCACCATAGGCTTGCTTAAGTTTGCAAAAGCCTTATGGGTTCTGGGAGCAAGTATTAATCTAATGACGTATGCTATTTATAAACAACTCGGTTTGGGTGAACCGTAGGCTACAACTATGAGACTCCTGATGTCTGACAGATCGATCAAACATCCAGTGAGGATACTTTATGACATTCTGGTTAAGGCTGACAGATTCATTTTTCCAGCCTATTTTGTCATACTTTAATGTGACATAGATGCCGAAATTCCTATAATCTTGGGATGACCATTCTTGGCAACTGGGATAGCGTTGGCAGATGTCGAGAGTGGGTAATTGAAATTCCGGTTCAATGATGATGAAGTCACCTTTGACGTGTGCAAATCAATGAAACACACGAGTGACATTCATGTAATCTCCGCTGACGATGTGATTGACGAGGTTGTGGCTACTGTGAGTCATTTGATGTGTAGAAAAGAACCCCTTGAAGTTGTGTGGGCTAACGAAAAAGAGTTCGAGGTTCAGATCCAATGGGAAGTGGTAGCCATATTTTCAAGTAAGGGAGAATTCCCAAAGACTCCAATTAAATTGAACATTGACTTAAAAATCGAGAAAGCCCTCGAGCCAAACCATCAACCGAAGAACTACCAAGTCTCGAGCGTAAGGTATTACCTTCGCATCTCCAGTATGCTTTCTTGGGCGCAAATAACACCTTGCCGCTGATAATTGTGGCTGACTTAAATGATTGGCAAGTAAAATTGCTCCTTGAAGTTCTGAAAAGGTACATAAAAGCCATCGGTTGGACGATCATTGATATAGTGGGGATTCCTCCAGCCATCTGCACACATAAAATTCAGCTTGATAGTGATTGTAAACTGAGTGTTGAACATCAGCGAAGATTAAACTCACCAATGCAAGAAGTGGTGAAAAAGGTGATAATAAAGTTGTTGGACGCAGGATTGATCTACCCGATTGCAGACAGCAAATGGGTCAGTCCAGCGCAATGTGTACCGAAAAAAGGAGGAGTCACGGTTGTCCCTAATGAAAAGGGAGAGCTTGTATCTTTGCAACCGGTGACAGGATGGAGAGTTTGCATGGACTATCGGAAGTTAAACTCATGGACTAAAAAGGATCATTTCCCCTTGCCTTTTATGGATCAAATGTTTGACCGACTATTCGAGAGAGGATGGTATTGCGTTTTGGATGGGTACTCGGGCTATAGCGAAATCTCCATTGCTACAAAGGATCAAGAAAAATAACCTTTACATGTCCATATGCTACTTTCACCTTCAAACAGATGACATTCGGGTTTTGTAATGTCCCGGTCACGTTTCAACGTTGCATGCTATCCCTCTTTGCTGATATGGTGGAAGACTCAATGGAAGTATTTATAAATGATTTCTCAGTTGTGGGCGACTCATTTGCAGAATGCTTAGAGCACTTAGGCCAAGTTCTTCAAAGGTGTGTGGAGACCAATTTAGTCTTAAATTGGGAAAAGTGTCATTTCATAGTCAAGGAAGGAATTGTTGTTGGTCACAAAGTATCACAAAAGGGGCTGGAGGTCGACAAAGCAAAAGTCGAAGTAATAGAGAAATTACAGCCTCCAATTTTAGTAAATGGGGTCCGAAATTTTTTGGGACATGCTGGATTTTATACGAGGTTCATCAAAGACTTCTCAAAGATTGCACTTCCTCTATGCAAATTTTTTGAAAAGGAGGTAACCTTCAACTTTGATGAGGTTTGTATGGTAGCTTTCAAATGCCTAAAGGACAAACTAATTTCCACCCCAATCATCATTAGTCCTGATTGGTCAGAGACATTTGAAGTAATGTGTGATGCAAGCGGCATGGCATTGGGTGTAGT
This sequence comes from Solanum tuberosum, assembly GCF_000226075.1. NCBI lineage: Eukaryota > Viridiplantae > Streptophyta > Magnoliopsida > Solanales > Solanaceae > Solanum > Solanum tuberosum. Next base: position 218,340 of record NW_006239102.1, on the reverse strand, counting down.
GTTTGGGTCAGAAACGAAACAAACTTTTTCATCCCATTTACTATGCAAGCAAAAATTTAAACCGTGCTCAACGTAACTACACAGTTACCGAGCAAGATTTACTTGCAGTGGTCTATGAATTTGAGAAGTTTTGTGCATACTTTCTAGGTACTAAGGTGATTATTCACACTGATCACGTTGATTTGTGTTATCTAATGGCGAAGAAAGACGCCAAACCTAGGTTGATCAGGTGGGTGCTTTTATTGCAAGAATTCAATTTTGAGGTTAAGGATAGAAGGGGTTGTGAAAATCAAGTGGCTGATCACTTATCGAGATTGGAAGGCAGGGATAAAGACGAGCCATAGATCGATATAAAGGATGTTTTTCCTAATGAGCAGGTATTCATAGTAAACCTCACACAGCCCCCTTGGTATGCTGATTCTGTAAACTATTTGGTGTGCGGATTAATACCGGATGAACTGAACTTTTACCAACAAAAGAAGTTCTTATTCGATGTTAAGAAATATTTGTGGGACGAGCCATATTTTTTTAGAGAGTGTGCTGACCACATAATCAGAAGATGTGTCCCAGAAGAGGAAGTTAGGAGATCATGAATACTTGTCACGCTTAGCCGGTTGGAGGGCATCATGGTGGTGTCCGGACAGCAGCTAAGGTGCAACAAATCGGGTATTACTGGCCATTTCTATACAGGGATGTGCATGAGTTTGTTAAGAGGTCTCCACAATGCCAAAATCAAGGTGATGTGTCCAAAAGGCACGAGTTGCCTCTAACACCAATTCTAGAAGTGGAGTTATTTGATGTATGGGGAATCGATTTTATGGGCCCATTTATTAGCTCATTTGGCAAAAAATACATCTTGGTGGCTGTGGATTATGCCTCTAAATGGGTAGAAGTTGTTTCTCTTTCAAACAACGAGGAAAAAAGTGTTGTTCGATTCTTGAACCGCTACATTTTTGCAAGATTTTGGAATCCGCAAGCTATTATTAGCGATGTGGGATCACATTTTTGTAATAAATGGTTGTCAGCTACATTGAGTAAGTATGCGGTTAAGAACAAAGTGGCAACACCGTACCACCCACAAGCAAGTGGCCAAGTCAAAGTGTCAAACCGGGAGATCAAAGGCATTTTGGCTAAGAGAGTGAATGTAAATCGAACTGATTGGTCTCAAAATTTGGATGAGGCACTATGGACATATCACACAGCTTATAAAACTCCAATCGGTATGTCGCCATATCAATTAGTTTTAGGGAAATCTTGCCATTTACCAGTCGAGCTAGAGCATAAAGCAATGTGGGCATTAAGAGCTCTGAATTTGAACTGGGCAAAAACTTCAAAAGAAAGAGTAGAGCAGTTAAACTAGTTGGACGAATTCAGGTTTAAAGCTTACGAAAGTTCAGCTCTTTACAAGGAAAACATGAAGAAATGGCATGATGCTAAGATACTCAAGAGAGAGTTTAAGGTGGGAGATTAGGTGTTGCTATACAATTCACGTCTGAAGTTGTTTCCTGGAATGCTCAAATCGAAATGGTCAGGACAATTTAGAGTGACGCTAGTGTTCCCAAACGGCGCTATATAAGTTGAAGGGCAAGAAAGACATGCATTTAAAGTGAACGGGCAGCTTTTGAAATTATACTTTGGTGAATGTCAGGAAATTTCTTTGATTGAAGTTGTGTACCTTGAAGATGCTTGAAAGCATTTCCACGTCGAGCCACAACGTTAAATAAGGCGCTTCTTGGGAGGCAACCCAAGTTTTATTGTTTTAAATAAAGGTGCATTGATTTTGCAGGTGAAAGTGAGTAGAGTGATCGACAAGTGCATGATGGCGAGCTATAGTTCCATTCCGTGAATCGCCTAAGGGTTCGGCGACTGTGAACCAAACTGCAGTTAAACTCAAGACAAATTTTCATTGGAGTCTGTAAAATTTGGCGAGTACAGGAAATTATCGGCGAATTGCCGATCATGTTAGCGATCCGGATGGACATTGTCGTTTGTACCCTCACAATAACTGAAGGTTCTGTAAAATTTGGCGAAGCAACTGACTACGCGGCGCTATGCCGAGTGGTCGGCGATCGCGACTAATGTCGCCGAATAGGCGAAAATTGGATGAATTTTCAAGCCAAATACATGGAAAATTACAGTTGAAGCCAAACAATAAAAACTAGATTCAGAATGATAATACTCCAGGCACTAATGCCTAGATAGATGGAAGGACTGCTTAGACAGGATCCCTTTCTTTACCTCCTTCTCTATCTTTCTTTAATTGACATTCTGGATATTTTGTTATTTGTATTTGAGGTCAAATTTTTTTAAATGTGGGGGACGGTGGGTTGAGGCCCAACTTTGTGTGCTACTCATGAATTTTGTTTTTTTTTTAGTACATTGGTTGTGAGCTATAATGTTGTGTTGACACTGTTTTTATGGATGTATTTTTAGCAAAATGATTTTGACCCTTCCAAAAATTTATGCCACCTTTCGTGTGTTGAATATGGTTGTTCTTTTGTAAAATTTGATTCTCGGTTCCAATCAATACTGATGACTGGAATACTGCTATTAATCGAATGAACTCGAATGTGCGGGGACGATGAGAAAAAATGAAGTTACATAGACAATATGTAAACTCTTTGCCTTTTGTTGTGATTAGCCATGTATCAAATTGATTCTCTTGTGATGATCGTTGCAAACTAGCGAAAGTGTGGAGTATTGTTTGACTTTACTGTCGATACCATTGGTCTGATCGATTAAGTAAGGCTATCTCTTGATATGATCTTTGGCAACTTTGCATGATGGATCCTAGAATTTTCCCCGTTATTTGACATATGCCTCTTTGTGGCCTACCTTGAGAGCATGTTTGAACATCTTTTGAACATCCCTTGAGGTTTGCCTTTCTTTGGAAGAAACTTGATGAAAACTAGACCTTTCTTTATCCATTACCCATAATCCTCATGGTCAGTTGAATAGCCAACTTAGGCCAAGAGCCTAAGTTGGGGGTGTGGTGAAAACAAAAAGTAAATCAAGAAATGCAAGAAAGTCCCTCTTACCCATGGTTTTAAGAAAAATGGAACCCCTCCATATAAAAAAAAGAGAGAAAAGAGAAAGAAAAATAAAAAGAATGAAAAAGAAAGTTGTGGAACAAAGTAGACAAAAGAAATGGGGTTTCTAAACAATCCATGGAAAGTGAATAATAGGATGACTTATTAGCACTAAAGAGAATGATGAAGGAGTAGGAAAGGAAGTGTTGTAAGCACCACATTTCATGAGGATGAAAGTCATTGAGCCTAAATGACCATACCTTTGCACTCAGCCCCATTAAAAGCCTTGAAAAGACCTTTTTGATCTTGAGTAAGCCGAAACAAATGTTGATTGGAAAATACGGGCAAACCTATGGGTGAAAGCATGCATTGTGTTCTTCTTTGTGAGAGTGAGCGTTGCATTTGATTTTGGAACTTTAAATTATTAAACCTTTGTGTGTGAGTATGGAATCATCCTTTCTGTGAGGGTATTCGATTACTTTTGTGGAGCTCGAACTTGCATTTGAAAGAAGTATTGGGAGCTTGAAAATCTTCGAGAATGGTGTCTCACAACTTGAATCTTTGGGTACACATTTGATCATTGCATAAGTAAATTGAGTTTTTTTGTGTACATTCATGATTGAGTCTTAGGTAGCACTATTCGAGACCTCCTTTTTGAATGGCTGAACTTGATTTTGCTTGAGGACAAGCAAAAGTTTAAGTTGGGAGCGTTGATGAGTCTACAAATTGAACTCATTTAAGGCTATATTTTGATAGAATTAGTGTCCTCAAACACATATTTTGTCTCAATAATTGATGAAAACCCTTAGGTTTCAGGTATTTGGAATTTGAGGGAAAGCATGGACACTACTTAGCAAAAAGGAACAAAGGCAGCTGAAAGAACGAAGAAATGAAGATCTAAGAATCGCCGAACCCGTTTGGCGAGCAGCCAAAAGGTCTTATCCTCGCCTTTTTGTTCCAGTGTGTTGTTCCCTGAAGGAAAGGATCAAATCGGTGGTGAAAATGAGTAGTCAGCGTGTCACCGAGCAGTTCCGCGAAGCAGTACTATGTCGCCCAATGCTCCAAAACACGACGATATTGAAGGATAGAGCAAGACGGTAATGAAACCTACCAAAGGGCGTATCGCCGAGTTGATCAGCGTTAATGACTAACGACGCCGAATAATCCGTTGCAACACATATTTTAGAAAACTATAAATACTCGTTGAGAGTTGTAGCTTAATATCATATTTTTAATATAGAATTTTTAACATATAATTTGGAGTTCTAAGTTTGGAGAGGGTTTTGAAGAACTTGAAGATTCAAAGGGTTTCAACTCCAAGAATTTGGACTTGGGTCTTGTGGATGCTTCACTCTTGGCTTGTTTTGAGACTTAAATCTTCATACCTATTTGAATGCAAACTCATATTGGTATAAATTTCTATCTCTTTTACATGTCTAGCTAAAACCCCAATTCTTGGGGTGTGATTTTGTGAATATGGGTTAGATTATATGTTGTGTCTTGCTTGTTGATGATTTGTTTGTTGTTTAGATGTGATTTCGTTTAGTACTGTTGCTGGAACTTCATGAAATTGTAGTCGCAAATACGATTTCACCTTTGTAATTTTCTCTTGCTCGAGAGAGAGGTCGTAAAACTAAGACTACTAAATTGATGGCCAGTGGAATTGGGTCGACATAAGGTTCAGCTCGAAATGGTGAATCCTAGTCCTTCTCCCACACACTCAGCACGAGAGACTGAGTGGGCTAAGGCGGAGATTGTTCTTCATGTGGCAACTCAGTGTTCGAGGGAAACCGAGTTGATTCGGGGTAATTTGCTCGAGAGAGATTTTACCCCACTATAGTCTAGCCTAGTAACAAATATTCAACAAATTTCTTATCAAAAGCATGTATCCAATATTTTAGTTTATCCCGTATTCCTATCATATCCCAAGGATCTCATCTCCTTGATTAGTACTCGTTGCATTTTTGCTGATATTTGTTTACTTGTGACAAACCCCCATTGACAATTGACGCTTGTGTCAACTATTAGATTTAAAATATTTGTATACGACAATGTTTCTAGCTATTACTAATTAGAACTAAATTTTATTTTTCTATTAGTTCTCAAGCCCACTCCCTTGGGACTCAACCCCAAACTTTGGTTGGGTTACTTTACTATAGTACGATCGTAGACACTTGCATTGGAAGTTATGTCTTGATTACGCAAACATCAGTCTAAGATATATCCACAAAAAACCTGAGCACTAGTGTTGCCGTGAGTGGTGCCTGGGCTCTGGGCTTCACATTTTTATGAATAGGGCCTCGGAGGGTGGCTGTGTAGGAAGCATAGAACTCCCTTAATATCTCCTCGCTATAAGTCTCGGGGCACAGAGCCATCCACTCGCATTTGTGTTGCTGAAAGAGCCGGTAGAAGTCGGGTATGGTGTGTAGGCTCCCCGTGAGAACTCTACGCTCCTCTGTGATAAGTCGGGCTATCTTCTCTTTTTCGTTTAACATCCTGGCATCCCTGTAGATTTTCCATTGACCCTCCACGCACTATCTATTGGGCTCCTCAACAATCGGAGCAGCGTCGGTGTTTGGTGGAACTAGAACCTCCTCCGAACTAGTAGCCTCATTAGACGAGGCAGCCCTGCCATGTAAACTCGAGCCTGTTACGGAGCCTGAAGCAGAGGTGTACTCAGAACTGGAAGCAGACCTAGCTGGTGATCAGATCAGTGTATCTTCCTCATCAGACTGGGAGGCAGTGACTATGTCAGGAACCACCTTCTTGGATTTATTCTAGGTAGTCCGGGGTGTTGTGGGGGTTGTCCTTCCAGTGGGGGGAACATATGCGGGGTCATTCTCCGCATCAGTATCTTCATCGATAAGTTTGCGGGTTGGTGCCGTGGATTTGGACCTACCCTTTGGTGCGACGGCCGGAGCTTTCTTTGGAGCCATGGTACCTGTGGAGGGTGAATTAGTACCAATATAACCTAAAAAGACACTCGAAATATTTTTAGAACAAAGAACGAACCAAACCAAAAATTGAACAAAAAATTGTACCGTAGCATCAGCTGTCATCAACGGTTCATAGGTGGACCTATGGTCCGTGGGTCCCCTCCATAGGTTAGAAGTCCCAAAACATTCGACTCTGATGGGAACCACGAATGTGCAGAACGGTTCGTAGATCAAACTACGGACGGTAGCCCACCCCGTTGTTCCACACTTACCGTGGTTTGGTTTTGTGCAGAATCATGGCCCCGACCTACGGTCCGTGGACAAGGTCTCATGGGTCGGATATGTGCCAGGTTTAGGACCTTTTTACAATTGAGACACCAAGTTAATTCATCAATTCATTTCAATCCTAGGTCTATTCATGCGTTTCAACATAAAACAAGATAGTTCATCATCCCTAGGATTTCGAATACATGCAATTTAACTCATTAATCAACCAACACAGGAAACCCTAAGTAAGAACAGTTACTTTAGATCAATTAATATGCTTTGTTCATCAATTAAAAGTAACACACATAAAAAATCTATCGTCCCAAGGGTGTTTCTAACATACAATTCATGGAGACACAAACAATATCACACCCAAGGTCAAGATCCACTTCCCGACTTTCAATAAAAACAATGAACCGAAATTCAAAGTTAAGGGGAAGTCGATTACCTTACAAGAAAAGGAAGTGGGTGATGGTGTGATAACCTTATACTTCCAACAACTTCTTACTAGCCTTTTCACCGAACCCGGACACCAGAAACTCTGGAAAATGGGGAAGGAGGGAATTTGGGAGAGAGGAAAGTGAATTGGGACTATGGGGAAATGGAAGGGGAGTGATTTATGGGATATGGGAGTAATATGGAGGGATCTTAGGAGGGGAGACATTTTAAAAATGGTTGGGGGGAGTTTTGGTAAGGGGGAATGTTTGAAAAAATGAGGGGTTTTATTAATAGGGGTCTAGGACGGGTCGGGCAGAAACTAGGGTTTGGACCCATGAGACCGCGTCTACGGTCTGTGGGTCGACCTACAGACCGTAGATGGTGTCCATAGGTCACTTTCTCACTTAGAAAAATTAGAGATCCTACCTAGGGTCTACGGACACCAATAACGGTCCGTAAATTAACCTACGTACCGTCGATGGGGTCCGTAGACCTCTGCAACAGACATGTTTCTACAAATTTTGCTTTTCGTCCCTACACATGTAGCAACCATTAGGCCTTTCCTTTTAACATTTTCTGGACACCTTTTAGACATGGACCCTATGTTATATCTAACCAACACTAAAATAAAAATAAAGCACCTATCTAAAGGAATACAGAAAAGCAAATAAACAAAGAAAACTACTAAACCGAAAGGAAAAACCTAGAGTTGGCTAGATTGTACATCTTGGGTTGCCTCCCAAGCAACGCTTTATTTAACGTTGTGGCACAACGCATACCTCTTGATTACTCAGACTTCATCAAGATAGTAGGCCTCAACAACTTCTTGCACATTCTCTGCTTTTCCCATATAGACCTTGATCCTTTGCCCCTTTACCTTAAACCTTGTTCTCTCGCTATTTTCAAGATCGATCGCTCCATGTGGGAGCACTTGCGTGACTAAGAATGGCCCGATCCACTTAGACTTGAGCTTGCCCGGACTCTTGATTACTCAGACTTCATCAAAATAGTAGGCCTCAACCACCTCTTGCACATTCTCCTCTTTTCCCAGATAGACCTTGATTCGTTGCCCGTTTACCTTAAACTTTGTTCCTTCACTATTTTCAAGCTCGACTGCTCCATGTGGGAGCACTTGCGTGACTAAGAATGGCCCGATCCACTTAGACTTGAGCTTGCCCGGAAACAGGCACAAATTAGAGTTGAATAGAAGCACAAGATCACCCACAACAAATTCTCACTTTTCAATCCTTTGATCATGATACTTCTTCATCTTCTCTTTGTACAAGGCTGAACTTTCATAAGCTCTTAGGCAAAACTCATCAAGCACATTCAAGTCACTCATTCCCTGATTCGATGCGGTGCCCCAATCCAAATTTACCTTCTTTGGCGCCCACAAAGCCTTATGCTCTAGCTCTACCGGCAAATGGCAAGACTTCCCATATACAAGTTGGTAGGGGGACATACCTATAGGAGTCTTGAGTGCGGTGCGATAGTGAAACGACCCCAAAGTAGGCAAAACTCATCAAGCACATTCAAGTCACTCATTCCCTGATTCGATGCGGTGCCCCAATCCAAATTTACCTTCTTTGGCGCCCACAAAGCCTTATGCTCTAGCTCTACCGG
>NW_006239102.1:181529-203285 GCF_000226075.1 Solanum tuberosum | reverse complement strand
ATGATCTTTTGCTATGTATAAGACTTTTCCTTTTAGTTATGTTTTGACTATGAGGGTGAGCCCAGTTGTTTGTCTTGGCCCCCGCTAAAGTACCTATGTTTAGAGGTGGTGTTGGACAAGTTGTGTATTATGCTTGAGCTTGACTCATCTATGGTATTTATGTATCATTTCTTCGTCTTTTTTTTCTTGCTCCCTTAGTCCCGATTTCCCCCTTTGATTATGCTTATCGCTTATGGTCATTTTAATTGCTTCTGCGACCAAGGATGTGTAATGATATGCTATGAGGCTTGTTTGGGGTTCCTTCGGGTTCCCCATTCGCCGGTCATGTCTAGGCCCTAGGCTTGGGTCGCGACAGATAGGCCCATAAAGCATCATCAAGCTTCCTTGACCAATCAGTTCTATTAGAATTCACAGTCTTAGCCAAAATCTGGTTGATCTCTTTGTTGGACACTTCAACTTGCCACTAGACTACGGATAGTAAGGAGTGGCCACATTGTGGCGGACGCCATACTTCTCAAGTAGTGTCTTGAACAACTTATTGCACGAGTGGGAACCCCCATCGCTGATAATCGCCCTAGGTGTACCAAATCTGGAGAAGAAATTCTTTTTCAGGAATGCGGTGACACTTTTACCTTCATTGTTGGAAAGCGCAATTGCTTCCACCCACTTCGACACATAATCAACCGCAACAAGAATATACTTCATCTCATGTGAACTCACCAATGGACCCATAAAATCAAAGCCCCATACATCAAACAACTCTATCACCAATATCAGATTCATAGGAAGCTCTTGCCTCTTTGAAATTCCGCCTTCTCTTTGGCAACAGTCACACGACTTGGCGATATCATAAGAATATTAGTGTATGGTAGGCCAGTAATACCCATACTACAAAAAATTTATGCGCAGTCCGAATACCACTATGATGCCCACCAACAGGCGATGAGTGACACGCTTCTACTATACTCAACATCTCGACCTCTGGCACACAACGATGAACAATCCTATCAACACAACTACGGTACAAGTAAGGCTCATCCCAAAAGAACTTCTTCACATCATGCATAAACTTTTTCCTTTGGTGAAAAGACAAATTTGATGGCACTAGATCACTTGTCAAGTAGTTAGCAAAGTCTGCGAACCAACGAATCAGATCATGAGAAGCAGCCAATAACTTTTTATCTTGAAAAGCATCATTAATTTCATCCCTATCACCAAGCTTGAGCATAGCTTCTTCCTCTAATCTGGACAAGTGATCGACAACCTGATTTTCTGTCCATTTTCTATCTTTCACCACAAAGTCGAACTCTTGCAGCAACAACACCCATCTAATCAACCTCGATTTTGCATCTTTCTTAGCCATCAAATACCTCAATGCAGAATGGTCAGTATGCACAATGACCTTAGAACCAAGCAAGTAGGATCGAAATTTCTCGAATGTGAAAACCACAGCAAGAAGCTACTGTTCAGTCACTGTATATTTCTTTTGAGCCACATTTAGAGCTTTTCTAGCATAGTAAATAGAATGAAAAATCTTATCTCGCCTCTGTCCCAATACCACACCAAGCGCCACTCCACTCGCATCACACATCACTTCAAATGGTTCCCCCCAATCCGGTGAAATAATGATAGGCACGGAAACTAGCTTTTCTTTCAACTCTCCAAATGCTCTCAAACAAGCATTATCAAACTCAAACCTACATTCCTTTTCGAGAAATTTGCACAATGGGTGTGCAATTTTGGAGAAATCTTTGATAAATCTCCTATAGAACCCTGCATGCCCAAGAAAACTTCTAACTTCTTTTACCGAATTTGGTTGTGGAAGATTTTCTATTACCTCTACTTTTGCTACATCAACCTCAATACCCTTCTCAGAGATTTGATGACCCAGAACTATCCCTTCTTTAACCAGGAAGTGGCACTTCTCTCAATTGAGCACAAGATTGCACTCTTCACACCGTTTAACCACCTCGGCCAAATGATCCGGACAACGATCAAAAGAGTCACCTACCATAGAGAAATCATCCATAAATATCTCAATAGTGTCCTCCACCATATCAAAAAATATAGACATCATACAACACTGGAAGGTCGATGTAGCATTACACAACCTAAATGACATCTGTTTGAAGGCGAAAGTCCCATAAGGCCAAGTGAATGTGGTCTTCTCTTGGTTGCCCGAATAACCATCAAGGAAACAATACCAACTGTTACATGCAAGTCGGTCCAACATCTAATCCATGAACGGCATAGGAAAGTGGTCATTTTCTGTCCAAGCATTTAATTTCCGGTAGTCCATGCAAACCCTCCATCCAGTCATAGGCAGCATCAGAACAAGCTCGTTTCTCTCATTAGGAACCACACTAATACCACATTTCATGGGCACACACTGAACAAAACACACCCAACTACTATCTGCAATTGGATAAATAACTCTGACATCCAACCACTTGATGATTTCCTTCTTAACTACCGCTTGCATAGGCGAATTTAATCTTCTCTGGTGCTCAATACTAGGCTTGCGATCTGGCATGAGTTGGATTTTATGAGAACAAATGCCAGGAGGGATCCCAATAATGTCCGCAATAGTTCACCCAATCGCCCGCTTGAATCTCTTCAACATGGAAACCAATGCCTCAACTTGTGTCACATTCAAATTTGCCGCAATGATGACCGGTAAAGTACCGTCTCTCCCCAAGAATACATACCTCAAATGTGATGGTAGAGCCTTAAGCTCCAATTTCGGAGCCTTCTCAACAGATGGTCTTGCGGGTGTAGAGTCGCGATTCGTCATATCTAACTCCAATCTCTTTGGTTTTTAATGAAATTCGAACCTATCAAGTGCGGCGACCAATTCATCATAGTCTTCAATACCATCACCCTTAAAATATATCATTACCGTTGCTAGTGCATCAACACCCAACTTCTCTTTAATAGACACCTCAGAACCATTATGTACAATATGATTCACCATTGTTACCGACTTGAGCTCACTACTCTTCTTCATGGATCTACAAATGTTGAAAGTTATCTCTTTATTATTCAATTGGAACTTCATCTACCCTTTGTCAATATAAACCAAGGCGCGCCCAGTGGCAAGGAATGGTCTCCCAAGGATAATGGGAACCTCAAAGCCAACCTCACAATCAAGTATCACAAAATCCGCCGGAAAGATAAAAGACTCCACTTTCACTAGTACATCTTGGAGCACACCAATGGACTTCTTCACAGTTCTATCGGCCATAAGTAGTTGCATCGCAGTCGGTTTTGGATCCCCTAAACCCAACTTCTTGTAAATAGACAACGACATCAAATTAATACTAGCACCCAAATCGCACAACGCCTTAGCAAAATGTAGCAACCCAATGGTACGAGTAATAGTGAAAGCACCAGGGTCCTCCTTCTTTTGCACAAGGGACCTCGTAACAATGGCACTACAATGTTGCAACCTATCATCATCTTCAAAACTCTCGGCCCTTTTCTTAGTCACCAAATCTTTCATAAACTTTGCAAACCCAGGCATTTTCTCCAAAGCTTCTATCAACGGAACATTGATGGAAAGTTTCTTCAACATACTGATATAACCTGCGGTATTTGCCTTCTTCAGTCTTCTTCACTAACCTCTGTGGAGAGGGGGGTGGAGGTCTAGGCATGGGAACAACTTTTTGGGTTATCTCCACTTCCTTCTCTGTAGCATTCTCAGACTCTCCAATAACTTCAATCTCTTTATCGTCTTGACTGACCTCAACTTCAACCTCAGACGGCATAGTTGGATCGATGGTTTGCTTACCCCCTCGAGTGGTGACTGCCATACAATGCCCATCATTCTTCGGATTTTGGATGGTGTTGCTAAGAAGTGTGCCAAGTTGATGTGGGTTCACTATAGTAGACAAGTGATTCATTTGCTGCTCAAGTTTCTTGATCGACACTGCATGGGCATCATCTTTTTACCAAGACCAGACAAGTCATTTCGCATCTCCTTCACATTCTCATCAGTTGAATCAAACCTCTTCATCATCTTCTGCATCAAATCCTCAATCCGTGACATACTACCCCTAGCTTCCCTATTACCAGATTCCCAATTTTGAAAAGGAACATAAGGACCACCCCTGTTGTTTCTGTTGCCATAGTTGTTCCGATTGTAGTTGTTGTCGCGATTGAAATTCCATCTGGGACATATTGACCCTCTCGATTGTAGTTACCATAGTTCCAACCTTGGTTTCCATGAACCCGGCGCCAATTATCCGAATTGGAACCTTGGGATATGGCTCAGTAACCCCCCGTTTGATCATTCACTGCATCGGTATCCTCTCCATATTAGCACTCCTCAACCAATGGAGGATTTTTAGTCAAATAGTTCACATCATTTATCTTTTTGGTAGCTCCGCTCACATGCTTCAACACCAACCCAAGTTCTGTCCTCATTTGAGCCATCTTCTCATGAATGTCATCAACAAATTGACTAGGTGCAGATTGAACTGCAAAAGTACTTTTTCTGGCGTCTGACATTCGAGTACTCCATGCTTTATTGTTCTGAGAAATCTTATCCATTTTCTTAGCGATCTCCTCAAAAGTGCACTCACCATATGATCCTCCTGCAATAGTATCAAGCACAGCCTTACCATTATCATCTTGGCCTCTGTAGAAATACTCTTTCAGTGACTCATCATCAATACGGTGGTTTGGAACACTTCTTATGAAAGTAGTGAATCTGTCCCACGAACTACTCATAGACTCTCCAGGTAGTGGTACGAAGTTGTTGAGTCTATCTTTGTGGTTCAGCTTCTTGGACACTGGGAAGTACTTTGCCATGAACATGTTATTCAATTGGTCCCATGTGTAAATTGAGTTATAAGGTAGCTCAGTAAACCATACAGCAACATCACCGGTCAATGATAGAGGGAAGACTCTCAACCCAATGAAATCGATGTCTAAATCCGGTCGATCCACCCAACTCTTGCAAAAACTCCTCAACTTGGACATGTGTCCATGTGGATCCTCCGATGCCAATCCAGAGACCAAACCCCTCGCTGTAAGCATTTGCATCAAACTGCTCGTCACCACGAATGTATGACCCAAAGGGAGAGGAGGTAGAACAATAGGTCCTTCCGATTCAGCATCATTGAAGTCGACCCTATAGTTATCATGTAGCCTCGGTTCTAGTGGATTATGTACCCTCAATGCATCTCCCAATAGATTACCACCTTGATTTTTAGCATTCTCATTACCAACCCTAGGAGGCTGCAATTTAACTCCATCACCTTGATTTCTTTCGTTAGCGTTGACTAGGACTTCTTGGTTATTCATCCTACGCAAAGTTCTGTTCAATATTGGATTGTAAGGAGTCAGTAGTTCACCATGACTCCGTGTACTTGGCATACACTAGAGTAGGGACCTGAGAGGAACAAAAATAAAAGAAAATAGTAAAATTAGGAAATAATTGACTAAAAATCAATAATGTAGTTAAACTTAATCTAAACAACAAAGTCCCGGGCACCGGCGCCAAAATTTGATAAACTCAAATTCCACCTCCCTAAAGAAGTATAAGCGATTGTTTTCAAGTAAAGAACCCAACTAGTGGGTTAAGGTCCATCCCATGAGGAATATGGTTTAGACTTAAACTTAACTTACGATTATATTCATAAAGTCAATGTATTTCTGAGACAAGTAAAGGGGGGGGTGGATTTGTGAAACAAATACTTGAATGTTGTTAAGTAACAAGTGAGCAGGATTCAAACTTGTTGTTATCAATGAGAGAAAGTAACTAGGGTATATTTTTTCCCCATAAACTCATAACGTGGTAATCCTAGTAATAGCAATATTTTCGTAGTTTATTGCATGCAAAGTGATACGTTATGTAGCTCTAAATCCTTGGTCTGGCAAATAGAGAACTTCACCCCGCACCTTGGTTCGGCTACGTGTGTATAATTTACTAACCCTAACCTTTACCTTATATTAGACATTCCATCAATGTATGGCTTAGTTTTCACCCTCGCACCAATTGACATTACACTATTAAATAGTATCACACTAAATATATGTTGCTAATTCTTTTCTTATTAACTACCTCCTTGGTCCGGAATGTAGCAAAAAGGCGAGTTCTAACGTTGGCCACCGTTAAAATGACTTCTAAAGGGTTTATAAATGCATGTAATAACACTATTCAAGAATTACTTAGTTACTATTCATACTTTGTTAATCGCTCATGGTTCCCACAACCCTAGTTGTGGATTTAGTTACTCATAGTAGCAAAAACACAATTACAATTTTTAGATGAAGAAATCATGAACTTACGTAATGAGAAGAAGAAGCGCAAAATCTCAACTTGAATTTCAAAATCAAAATCTTTGAAACAAACTTAGAAAATCAAGAATTGCTAAAATTGCAAGTTAATCTCCAAAGCCAAAAACTAGAAGAAAAGTAGTAAGGTCTAACCCCACAAAAAGGAGGTTTACAAGACCTATATATTGGAAAACAAGTCATAAATAAAAAGGAAACGAAATAAGGAAATACAGTTTTTGGACGTGGTTGCAGTCGACGACACTGACCTACGGACCGTGAACTGAGCTATGGTTCGTAGGTCCCTTCCGTGGTTTGGGAGTTAGGCAATTTTTCAAAAGCTTGGAACTCCAACATTTAGTAAGGAATGACGGCTCAACAGCACGGACCATGACTCGATCCACAGTCTGTTGATCCCCGTCTGTGGTCTCATATTTAGTTTGATAAAAATCAGGTACTGGAACACCTTCTATGATTCAGTTGACGAACCTACAGGATGGCCCGTAGGTCGAACTATGCTCCATCAATCATGGTCGTGGTTTCACACTTAGTTAAG
Organism: Solanum tuberosum; assembly: GCF_000226075.1. Taxonomy (NCBI): domain Eukaryota; kingdom Viridiplantae; phylum Streptophyta; class Magnoliopsida; order Solanales; family Solanaceae; genus Solanum; species Solanum tuberosum. The sequence goes on along the minus strand of NW_006239102.1, from coordinate 196,450 downwards.
AATTCCCTGATTGTTTCTTCAAGCCTTTCCCATCAATCCACGCCCTACACCTACAGAACGTGACTGGACCTATGGTCCGTAGGTCAAGTCTGTAGGTGGCGATTTCTGCAATATTTCTTCAGCTGTCTCCTAACTTCCCCGTCTGAACTTATTTCCTGAAAACAAGATCAAAACACATTAATACCAATACAAAATGGCTCTAGACACACACAACTCTTAAGTCAAAAATATTAAAAATACCGTAAAATTACGGTATATTAGCCACCCATGATCCGTGGGTGGATCCACGCCCCGTAGGTGGGGGTCATGGGACAACGATGGACATCCCCCTTGCCTTGTTAAATCTCTGTCTAATCTATGAACCAACAACAAGGCTCGTAGACCCACCCACGTTTCGTGGGTGAGGTCTCATGAGTGAGGGTTGTGTTGACCAAGTTGAGGAGCTGCAGATCCCCAACCCACGAGTGACCAGTAAGGTCCATGGGTCCATCCACACCCCGTGGGCGGGGGTCGTGGATGGGGCCTGCAATGCTGCCTCAATATCTGCCAAAGGTGAGTTGTTTTAGGTAATTTCTGTTTTAAATATTTTAGGGTGGGGACGGTTTATATTGTTTATTTAGACTTATATAAGTACTTTTAAACCATTAACTAACCTATTCTACTTCATAAATCAGAAGGCTCAAATCATAACTAACTTCCCTCTCCAATATTTCTCTCTCTAAAACCTCTACTGAAGAAGAAGAAAATGAACAATTCAAGGTCTAGGGTTCAAGGACTGATTTTTCCACTCAAATTTCTGAAGGAATCTTTATAAGGTATGGTGGCTTTTCATCTATGGGTAGTTTCCACCCATAGAGTCCCTTCAAAATTTGATTTCAATGCTTCAAATTTCCCCCAAAAGCTAGGGTGTCAATCTGAGTCATGGGTTCTCTTTCAAAACATTTTCAATGGTTTATTTATGATGTATTATGATTGAATTGATGATCTATTGTTGATTTATGATGAAATCCCCCCATGAACCCATTAATCCCCCATTATACTAAATTGTGTATTTATGATGTGGGTTGATTGATTATGTCTATATTGATTGAGTTATTAAATCATGATATTCCTCTATCTAATGGAGTAATTCTAGATGTTTGGTTTGAGTTTTATTCATAGCCTTGAAGGGCAAATTATGAGGGTTTGTACATGTTGATAAGAATTGTGTATGAGCTTATGATTCACTTAGAGGGTGAAAATCCTATGACTATTGTGTAATTCTGGTATTGTTGAAAGATCATTCTCCCCATACCCTTACATATGATTATGTATGAAATGTATATGACTATGATAATATCATTGTGTTGATTGAAAGGCTATTCTCATGAACACACTATGAACATGATATGAAAGGTTTACTCACATATTAATGATTCTAAGGCTGAAAGGCCATTCTCACCTAATGAATCTATGAGATATCATATTGGTTTGACTGCTAGGGCATTCTTTCATGAACATGAACTTAAGTAAAGACTTAACAGGAACTTAATGGGGAATATACTTAGCACCGAGTGGATATGACAATGAGATGAAAGCTTTTACGTCAGTTAGTCCGGCTTTCCAATGGGTTCCTTTTACGCCAGTAGACCGGGTTCCCAAAACAGTTATCTCATGAGATGGAAACCTTTTACGTCAGCAGTCCAGATTTCTAGAAGTAATCTCCCTATCACATAACTATGTGCCCACATATCTCTTTAGATAGTGGATCCACCTAAGCTAAAAAATTAGTTCTACTTTAGGCAAGTTGAAAACCTTTGTTTTGGTGTGGGGGCATGACACCGGATTCCATGTAGCTCACATGGTCTATGTCCATTAAGGCTATATTTCCGTACATGACAAGAACATGAACTATGACATAAACACGAACATGAACTATGACATGAACATGAACATGAACTATACTTAGGACTTCTTAATGAGATTTACTTAGTGTGAGTGGGGTACATTGCACAAGTAGAGTTTGAAAGGAGTTATGTTGTGGTTTCCTATGCTATGAAGATATATGAATTTATGCATGTATGATATGAATTGTTGTTAAGAGTGAATTTACTTGCTACAAGCTATGAACATGAATGCTTACTTGACTATGAGTGTTGCCTATGGATGAGGTCAAGGTATGATATGCATGATTATGGTGGCCTAAAATGGTTCCTAGTATTAGATAAGATTATGGGATCTTGTCTATGCATTGCACAAGTATAGCTTAAGGTTGCTTATGAAATGGTTTGACTTATGTATTTACACTAAATGTGCTTGTTGACTCTTAAATTTGATAAAGAGCATGGTTTCAACTGAATTATCCCTTTTGCATGTTTTAAGGATTTTTATGCATGGCCTCCATACTTATTGCAATTTTGTACTAACCCATATTTTATACATTTTTTCTATAAGTGTAGGACCCGATTGTTGAGGTGTGATTCCTTTTTGATCAAATGCTTGGATTGACTATTCTCCACGCTTTGGTGAGTCCACATGGTTCGAGGACAAAATTTGTTCATTTCTAGTTTCTTTCGTACTTTCTCTTTTGAGACTATGTTGTAAAGGGATGTGGCCCTTATTGATTCTCGATTGTATTAGATGGTTATTGAGACAATGTCTAGACTTCTCTTTTGATTTTATGAAAAGACTTCGATTGTAAAATGTTTTAAATTCAGCATCATTTCTATTACTTATGTTTATGATTATGCTACGGGCTTGGTTAAGACCCCTTCAGGGTCGAGTACACTGTGTTACATCTAGGGGTACCCCTGGGTTGTGATAGGGAAGAACCAACTTGACGATATGAATGGGTAGTTGGTGAATCACTGAATGACTCCGCTAGGGCAACTTTGATCTCCCAAAGTTGCAGGACCTAGACGACTGATGGCCATTGAAAATTGGTAATGGAAGGGAACAAAGGGCGGATCGTCGACCTATTCGGCGAGGCCTGACTTACTCCGCCCAATGGCCTTTTGGTCCAAAAAATAGGCAACTATAAATTAAAATTTAAAATGAAATTTCATTATCATTGAAATCATTTCAGTAGTTCTAATTCCCTGAGTTGGAGATTTCAAGATTCTCTCTTAGTTTTTGAGTTCCATTGTAGACTTTGAAGCTTTTGAGGCTCAAACTTGAAGATTTGCAAGTGGGTTTTTGAATTTATTCAATTTTTTCCGTTGTAAAAACTTGAGAACCTTTACCCATATCATGGCTAATGTATTTGGTAATCATTTCTCTATTTTTATGTTGTGTGGTTAAAACCCCAATTCTTGGGGTGTGATCATGTGTTTATTTATCTAATTATCTTATGGGTATTGTTGTTTAATGATGAAATTGTTGCTTTAGTGTTGTTTTAATCATTAATTATGTTTTAATCTACGGATTGTAGTTGTAAATGCAATTCTAGTTTAGTGTTCCTTGCTTGCTTGAGAGAGAGGTTTTGGAACCAAAGGTTTTGATTAATGATTCTAGGTACTGAGTTGATAAGGGTTCAGTTCGAGAGAGTGAATCCTAAACTCAATTCTACCTATCTAGCTCGAGAGATATGATACATTAAGTTTTTAGGTTGTTTATTTGTTAAACTTGTCGATATTGGAGAGAAATCACCTGAATCGTAATAGTTGTTCGAGAGAAAGCTATTGCACTTATAGCCCAGCCTACCCACAGTGATTAAGCAAATTATTGTTAAATTTAAATTACCCATATAGCACAATTAGCTTATAATCTATCACATCTCGAGAATTCCTCTTAATACTGTTGTGTCCCCGATTCTCGTAGTTGTTTTAGCTGTTAATTGCAAATCAAAAACCCCCATCTGACATTCGTTGTCACCCCCTTTGACTTGTTTGTATGTTTTCGATAATTTCTATTCCTATAACCACTTACACCACATTTGTACTTCGTAATTGAATTTAAACAATGTACCGATCCTTGTGTGTTCGACCCCAACTCTTTGTTGGGTGTAATACTAGATAACGATCGTCTTTAAACCTAGAATTGGAAGTGGTGTAAACTGGTTTAATTAGTGCCTACATTGTCTCATAAATATAGGGTCCAACTCTCCTACGTACCAATCTAATGGCTAGTAGGTTCTTTTGAATTTCAAGATTTTGGTTAGTGCTCATGTTTCGAGGACTGAGATATATTTATTTGTTCATGTCTTTCTTTAGTTTTCAGATGATGTACGTGGTTCATGGGTTATTTCCCGACCACTTCTTTAAAATGTTTACATTGTTTATTGAGACTTATGATTAGACTTTTGCTTCGTCAAACTCTTTAATTAAATAAAACTATTACTTGGTACTATTTGTTTCTATGAACTTGCATAGTGTATGCTAAGTGGCTTGTGTAGGGCCTCTTGGAGTCCTATACGCCATGTGACGCCTAGGGTGTACTTTGGGTCATGACAAGCTTGTTATTCAGAGCACAAGGTTTAGAAAGGTTCAATGATATTTCATAATCCACGTCGAATAGAGTCTTGTTCATGAGTATGAAGTGCGGCCAATTTATGAATTAGTGGCTATAAGATGATTAGGAAACTCCTCTTCTTTCATTATTCTAAAGTTATACGATAGAGTGTAACTCTATATGTTTCTCTCCTAATATATCTCTGATACTTTTCAGGATATGGCCCCTCAAAGAGCATACGCTAGGAGGCATGAGAATGTGGAACAACAAGCTCCTCAAGAAGCTCCATAAGTTCCAATTGATCCTTTGGTAGAACAAGTGATTGATGTGGAGTTTTGAGCTGCTTTTCAATTTTTAGCTCAAGCCATGATGGATCAAGGCAATAGCAACGTTGTGGTCCCTCTGAACCCAAATGTGGGTACGGTGGAAACTAGAGTAAGGGACTTTACTCAGATAAATGCCCCTAAGTTTCAGGGTTCTAAGGTTTAGGAGGATCCTCAAGAGTTCATTGATGAGGTTTATAAGTTTTTGATGATTATGGGAGTGATGCCAGTGGGAAAGGAAGAATAAGCCACTTATCAACTTAAGGGTGTTGCTCAAGTTTTGTTTAACCAATGGAAGGAAAAGTGGGTGGTTGATGCGGGTCCTCTTGATTGGGAAAAGTTTAACGTTACTCTCCTTGAAGGTTCTTTCCCCTTGAGATGAGAGAGGCAAAGGTACTTGAATTCATCAACCTTCGTCAAGGAAATATGAGTGTGAAGGACTTTGCGTTGAAGTTTACTCAATTGACTGGGTATGCTCCAACTATGGTTGTCGACTCGAGGGCAAGAATGAGTGGTTTTTTAGTGTATCTGAAATGGTGGTTAAGGAATGTCTTGTTAGCATGCTTATTAAGGAAATAGACATTTCTCGTTTAATGGATCAGAATCAACAAATTGAAGTGGATAATGTAACGCCCCTCAAAATGAAGTAGGATAAAGTCGAGCCTCACATGGGTTTTATGCATTAATAACTTGTTAAAATAATGAAAAATAGCCTTTTTAGTCAGTTTTAAAGTGTTTTGTAAGTCAAACATCAGGGACGACCAAGATGTTCGGAAACCTAGTGTTTTGTGTGTTGGTGTGTTCTAGTATGTTGTTCATGTTTTTATGTGTTTCTTGCAGTCTAAAATCAGTGGAGGTGACCCTAGTGTCTTAATAAAAAAATTTATGGTAAAAACGTTCGGGTATGACTCCCCGGGACAACCCTAAGGGTCCTCGAGGAGGACCCTAACCCTTGGCCAAACAGGCTGCCAAGGCAGCTTGAAGTTGTGCATAGAGGGAGTGGCTCCGCGTAGCGGACCTGCTCCTCCAATGGCCAAACAGTGGCTCCGCATCGCGGAGACACCGCGGACTCTACTGTCTCAAAAATTAGACCTCATTATCCAAATTGAACCTTCCCTCTCAAATAAATTCTCTCTAGAACTCCATGGAAGACATTGATGAAGCTTCAAGCTAGGGGATGGGTTCCTACTGATTTCTCCTTCAAATTCCTAAGGAAATTAATCACAAAGGTATGGGGATTTTATCTTTGATTCTCCTTTCAATGAAAGAGCCAAATCAAAGTGATTTCAACGTTTATTTCAACACACTAAAAAGCCCAATTTCAATTCTAAGCTTGGGTTCCTGCATCAAAGTATTTCAAATGATGATCTATGTTAATATTGATGGTTTTAAGATAAAAAAACTCCATGAACCCTTACATATCTTGAAATCCTAATTTTGAATCTAAAGTGGGTCTATTGATTATGAGCTAATAATATGATATTAATGTGTAGACTGTTATGGGCTATTGATTTATGTACTGTTCTATATTGAATTATGAGGAATTGTGGTCAATTGTGTTATATTGGATGATGGCCTTGAATAGGCAATTGTGACCTAAGGTTTATGATGATGATGAAGTTGTGAATAGATTATTGATTCTAGTATTATATATATATATATATATATGTTGTAGATGTTAGAATTGTGAGGTTTGATCCCTTTGATAGTGGGTAGGTGTTTACTTTATAAGCATGTTGTGATCATGGCCTTGTAAGCAAAGTTGGATGATTGTTGTTTTGAGTAATGTTGATTATGTGAAGGTAATGTGATATGATGTGAATTCATATATGGTCTAAGATCATGAAAGGTGACCTTGTGTAGAAACTTTATATGTTATGCTTGGTTGTTGTCTTCTTTGAATAACTTATAATGAAGGTGAGGTTAGGATAGACTAGGTTTACCTCTTCTCACACCTAGTGAAGAATGAATGAAAAAATGTGAGAATGAATGAAAAGAGTGGGAGTTAATGCTAATGAATGAAAGTTGGGTCTATTGTAAGGATAGTCTCATAAAGTACTCCTTTAAATGAATGGGGTTCCTAAATGAAAGGTTTTGTCATTTTTTTATCCAAGAGATTCATAATTGAATGAATGTGGGCTAGGATGGGTACTCCTTCGTGAGTTGAGATGAGAGTACTTAGTAGCAATCCTTATCCCTAAATGAATGAATGAAATGAATGTCTAACTCCATGGGGGACTAATGTCTAGCACCGAGAGGATATGAAGATGGGTGGATACTCCTTAGTTTGTTGAGATGTGAGTATGTAGTAGTAACCCTTAAGATGGGTGCCCCTTCGTTAGTTGAGATGTGGGTACTTAGAAGCAATCCTTCTATCCCTTAACTATGTGCCCACATAGGACTAGCTAGTGTTCTCTACCACGTAAAGGCTAAAAGAATGACCCTACCTTAGGCAAGTGGGGATCCCTCATCCGGTAAGGGTTACTACCGAGATTCCATATCAAGCTCCATGGTCTATGTTGGTTAAGGCTCTTCCCTCATATTAATGAATGAATGAAGTAAGGTCTCTTAAGGGTGAACTACTTAGGATAGGTGGTGGAATGGGACATCATCTAGACATTGCACAAGTAGACATTTAAGGGCTAATTAATGAAAGCATTGTAAGGGTAATGAATAAATGAGTCTCTTTGGGCTAATTAATGAAAGTGTTGGTCTTTGAGCATGCTAAAGTGAAAGTGAGTTATAATGAAGTGAATGTAAATACTTATGTTGAGTTGAATGTATGTGATGATCCAATGTCATTAGTGAATGAAGTTGAGATGTGAATGGATCTTGTCTTGTGTAGCCTTAAGGATCACTTGGGTGTGGTATGGAGAGGTAGTATGGGCTGCCTCACCATGTCTTCCTTAGGTGAGTCTTGGGATGACATTTGATGAGTGTTCTAGCGTTATGAACTGACTTGTTGTCTTATGTGCTTATGTGTTTCATGTGATCAGTTGGTGAAGGTTGAGGTATGCATGGTAAGTGCACTTTGTGTGACCTTAAGGTGGTGCCTTAGTGTGGGTGATGGTATGGGACGTTGCCCATACATTGCACAAAGGTGTTGCTTAAGGGTTACTTAAGGTCGAGGTCAAGGCAAGAAGGTAAAGGTAAATGGGTTATGTATGTTTATGAGGTATTGTGAATCATATGACCTTGTATTATTGGTTGTGACTTGTAAGGTGCTTATTATGTTGATGTTCAGGAGATCTTATCAAAATGGCATGAAAGCATAACATCCACACAAATGTCCTTTTTAGCATGTTTTGCATATCCTCATACTTAGTACGTGTGTTGTACTAACCCCTTTCTTCTATTTTACTACAAGTGTAGGTTTTGGTAACTAGGAGGAGATTGTGCTTTGGAATTGCTTGGATTGCTTCGCTCTTCCAAGTCTTTGGTATGTCCTCAAGATTCGAGGACTATGTTTAGAAGTTTCTTAGTCATTGTAATAGACACTTAAGTTTCATTTCATTTGTAGAGGGCAGTGTCCCTTAGTACGTTTTAAGTTTTTGTCTAAGATTGGCTAAAGAGACTTAGTAGTTCCGCTTGCGTATTGATGTTTTCAAATGTTGTTGACTCTTGAAGTCTTATGGTTTTATTGAATAAAAGTTTTAAATTCTTAGTGATTTTTATGATCTATGCAATGAATGAATACTAAGGCTTGTATAAAACCTCCAAGAGGTTGAATACGCATGTAACGGCTAGGGGGTGCTATCGGGTCGTTACAGATAAGCTTAAGGAAAGGTCTAAGAAGGAAAAAAGGGCAATAACCGGTGATGGTGACTTATCACATTCAAGGTCCGAGGAGCATGGTCGTTCTAAGTTCCAACAAAGGTTTTCTGATCAAGGTTCCTCCAATGCTCTGAATCCTAAGTTCTACACAGAAAGAGTGTCTAACCCTAAACCTTAAGTAGGAAATGGATCTTCGGTTCCCACATGCCAAAAGTATTGCAGGAGTCATCTGGGAAAAAGCTTCATGGACACAAATAATTATTTTGGCTGTGAAAATTGTGGTCACCCCTTGAGAGATTGTCCATCTAAAATTGGCAAGGGAAAGGATGGTAGGTAAGATTTTCCTAGTGTGTTGGGTTCAAGTGCTCACAAGCAAAACCAATTCTATGCACTCCAAACTCGACATGATCAAGAATCTTCTCCCGATGTTGTTATCGATATGTTGAAAGTCTTTCATCCTGATGTTTATGCGTTTCTTGATACCAGTGCTACCTTGTCTTTAGTGACGTCATATGTGGCAATGAGGTTTGATATTCTTCCGGATGTATTGTTAGACAATTTTTCTATCTCTAGTCCTACTGGTGAATCTATTTTGAGAAAAAAAGTTTATAGAAATTGTCATGTCTCCTTATCCCATAGAGTCACTCATGTTGATCTTGAGCTTGATATGTTAGATTTCGATGTCATTGTGGGTATGGATTGGCTCCATTCTTGTTATGCTTTTATGGATAGTACAACTCGAGTGGTCAAGCTTCAATTTCCAAATGAGTCTATATTAGAGTGGGAAAAGGAAAATTTTCTGCCTAAGGATCAGTTTGTTTCTTTTCATAAATCTAGGAAAATGATATCTAAGGGTTGCACATATCATCTTGTTTGAGTTAGGGATACAGATTGCAAGACCTCTATTCTTGAGAAAGTCTCCGTTGAAAATGAGTTTGCGAAAGTGTTTCCCAATGATCTACCCATTATTTCTCTAAAAAGGGAAATAGACTTTGGTATTGACCTTCTCCCACATACGCAACCTATCTCCTTATCGTATAACGCAGAACTTAAGGGATTGAAAGAGCAATTGAAGGATTTGTTGGATAAGGGTTTCATCTGATTGAGAATCTCTCCATGGGGTGCTCCAATTTTGTTTGTTCAATAGAAATATGGTTCATTTGGCATGTGCGTTGACTACTAACAATTTAACAAGGTTACCATTATGAATAATTATCCTCTTCCAAGGATAGTTGATTTTTTTGATCAATTCCAATGGGTGAGTAACTTCTGTAAGATTGACCTCCGGTTGGTTTATAACCAATTGAGGGTGAAGGAAGATGACAATTTGAAGCTGCCTTTTTGAAGTCGGTATGGTCATTATGAGTTTCCTCTAATGTGCTTTTGGTTGACTAATTCTCCAGCCGCATTTATGGACTTGATAAATAGAGTGTTTAGACAATATCTAGACATGTTTTTTATTGTGTTTATAGATGACATCTTGATTTATTCAAGGAGAGAGGATCAGCATGCTGACCATTTTATGATTGTGTTTCAAGTCCTCACGAACCAATAACCCTTTGCAAAGTTTAGTAAGTGCGGGTTGTGGTTGAGATTTATTTCTTTTCTTGGTCACAATATTTTTGGTAAGGTTATTAAAGTGGATCCTAAAAAGATGGATGCGGTTAAGAGTTGGCCTAGATCTCTGTCCCTTTCGGATATTAGAAGATATTTGGGTTTGGTTGGTTCTTACAGAAGTTTTGTGGAAGGATTTTCTTCTATTGCCTATTTATTGAGGGCATTGGTCCAAAAGAAAGTTAAGGTTATTATGGTCAGAAGCATGTCAGAAGAGTTATCACCAATTGATAGATAACTTACCTCTGCTTTAGTATTGACTCTACATGAAGGATCATATTCATTTTTTTAATGCTTCATGGATTTGACTAGGGTGCATTCTTATTCAAAATGGGAAGTTTATTACTTATTCTTCAAGGTAAACTAAAATTCATGAAAAGAACTATCCTACGAATGATTTGAAACTAGCAGTGGCTTTGTTTGCCTTAAAAATTTGGAGGAATTACCTATATAGTGTATATGGTGATGTCTTTATCGACCACAAATATTTTCAATATGTGCTCAAGCAAAAGGATCTAAATCTTAGCCAAAAAAGGTGGCTTGAGTTGCTAAAGGATTACGACATTTGTGTTCTTTATCAAACCTGTAAGGCGAATGTGGTGGCGGATGCTCTTAGTCAATTATCAATGGGTAGTGTTGCTTGTGTTGAGAATGATAACAAGGAGCTGGTTCTTGATGTTTATCGATTGGTCCAATTGGGTGTTCAATTTGTTGATTATTCTAAAGGTGGTGTTATAGATCATAATGGTTCAGAATTGTCTTTTGTTTCGGATATGAAAGCAAAGCATGGCCTTGATCCGAATTTGGTTGAGTTCAAGGAAGTGGTGCTTAAAACTCCGTTGAATCTTTCTCTCAAAGAGGAGATGGTGTGCTTTGGTATCAAATTTGTTTGTGTCTTCCTAACATTGATTATTTGAGGGAGAAAATTTTATCAGAAGGCCATAGTTCTTGATATTCCATTCACCTGGGAGGCAGCAATATGTAATTTGTGGCCAAGTGTCCTAATTGTCAATAAGTGAAAGTTGAACACCAAAATCTGGGAGATTTGTTGAAAAATATTAGTATTCCTGCTTGGAAGTGGGAAGATTTGAATATGGACTTTATTGGTTGTTTACCCCGCCCCGGACGGCAACATGACTCGATTTGGGTTATTGTAGATCATATGATGAAGTCAACTTATTTCATCCCTATCAAGGTCTCTTATTCGACAGAAAACTATGCAAATTTATATCTAAGATAGATGGTTAGGTTGCATGGAGTGCCCCTATCCATTATCTCCGATCGCGGTAACAAGTTTACTTCACAAGTTTTGAAGTCTTCCCAAAAAGGAATTGGTACTCGTGTCAAGCATAGTACAACCTTTCATCCTAAAACTGATGGGCAAGTGGAGTGTACTGTCCAAACCTTGGAATATATGTTGAGAGCTTGTTGGATTTACTTCAAGAGTAATTGGGATGATCATTTGCCTTTGATTGGCTTTTCTTATAATAATAGCTATAATTCGAGCAATGGTATGGCTCTATTTGAGGATCTTTAAGGTAAGAGATGTAGATCTCCTATAGGGTGGTTTGAAGTAGGGGAGATTGCTTTGATAGACCCCAAATTTGTACATGAGGTTATGGAGAAATTCTTGCGTATTAGTGAAAGGTTGAAAACAGATCTAAGTGAACAAAAGTCCTATGCCAATATTAGGACAAGAGATTTAGAATTTGATGATGATTAGGTCTACTTGAAAATTTCATCTATGAACGGTGTAATGAGGTTTTGGAAGAAAGGGAAGCTTAGTCCCCGATATGTGGTCCCATATTAGATTGTAAGGTGTATTGGTAAGGTTGCTTATGAACTTTTTTTCCTAATGATTTAGCATGGCTACATCTGGTTTTCCACGTCTCTTTGTTGAAGAAATGTTTCAGTGATCTGATATCTATTGTACCATTACAAAATCTTGGTATAAAGAAGAGTCTTCCATATGAGAAAGTTCTGGTTGAAATTTTAGACCAGCAAGTTAAAAAGTTGAGAAATAAGGAAGTTGCATCCCTAAAAATATTTTGGAGGAGTCAAAGGGTTGAGGGTGCTACTTAGGAGGTCGAGTTCAATATCATGTCTCGTTATCCCCATCTATTTCCCTCTAATCCTATTCTAGCATGACGTATTTAGCCCTTATGGTTCATCCTTTTGGTTTCATATTTCTTAGTTACTCTCATGTTTGCTCATGAAAACTTATTTTTCGAGATTTTTATTTATCGTCATTGATTGTTTCACACCTCAAATCCAATTAAGACGGACAGGCACTCGATACCCTAAAGGCCCGAGAGAACCAACATGTAACTTGTGCTTACTATGCATGTAACTGTGACAATCTTGTGACAAGTTCACATAGGATGCAACAATATGAACTGACATAAGTAGACCAAAAACTTATATACAAGACTTGGCCATTCGGGCCACAACCTGTTGAGACGCAACTGAACCATATACATAAGTCTACAAAGCCTCTAAAAGATAGAAATCCTTAGAGTAGGTCGGGACACACCCCGCCTTACCGTTAACTACGATACAATACCAAAATGAATCTACCAAGGACTCAGTAAAGCTCCGAAGCAACCTAGAGCTCACCAAAAGTAGTTGAGTGTCGTATGCTCCAATTGAGGAGGTCTACTGGCTGGAGTATTTGTGCCTGCAGCATGAAATGCAGCATCCCCCGCGAGGGACGTCAGTACGAAAAAATGTACTGAATATGTAAGGTAATACCCTATATAAAATAAGAGTTCAAATGAAACCAAGTATCAATATATGTGTGCATAAATCAAAACAGAAGACCACCTATGTTAACTCTTGTGGGATAATGTATGTTACATTCTATTCTTTACCTTTCTGTGTGTTATGATCTTTATAAGGCATGTGATACGAATGACCAGCTGATCAGAGGTAAAAGAGGATGACCCATTCTAGGAATTTTAACCCCTAGGATGCGGTCCTCATATTTATACAAATTGTGATCGGCCCATGCTAGGTTTTCGCCGCTGAGCTGCCACCCTTCTATACCAATTGGGATAGGCCTATGCTAGGCTTTCGCCCTAAGCTGCCACCCTTAATTATACAGATTGCTTTACTTAAATTCTTTAATCTTTGAGAATGTTGTTTTGGTGGTCATAATCATTTTTTATATTTGGAACTATGGACCAGTAGTAGAAGACATGAAAATAATACTTCAAGGCAGTAACAATGACATAAGGAGCTATGTAACATCAATGCATTACTTGTGAGCTTAAATGACACAATTGACTTCAACTGACTATAGAGTACTGAACGTATAATTAAGTAATTGTATACACTTAGGAGAGGGGGAAATATTATTAGCTATTTGGATATCGTACGCTACCACTATGTTTCCTTTACTAGGAATAGACCTTAGGAAATTCACTTATTGATATTAATCGCAAGTATCAGATTTCATGCCAAGGAATATGGAATCAAACAGCCCTGCATACCTTATTTTCTGACTAATACAACTGTCACGATTTAGCCTCCCTTCTTGGCTGCTAATCTACAATATAAGTCATGATTAAGCTGATGTTAGCAGCTAATCACATTAAGGCCCAAAAAAATAGTAGCTAAACACTTGACTGAAAATAGGCCCATACAACCCTTACACAAATGGTGAACCACCACACCCTTCTTCTATACATTAATACAACTTCATACATCCTATGCCAAGTTACTAAAACTGCCCCCAACAACAATATACATAAGGCAGCCACTATCAATCCCTAAAAATCTTTCAGCATAATAGGAGAATATTGACTCAAGGATTTATCACCATCCATTAGTTCTTGATAAATATGTACAAAATTCTCCACCCCAAACTTGTATTTAAAAAGAGGCAAGAATGAGCAGTAGTCTTACCTTAGTTTTTGGAAATTTATCCTCTAAACATGTACTTCAAGAACTGAAACTCTCCTTCAAACTTTTACTTGAAAATGGGGACAATACTCAAGAACCCAAGGTTTTTTAGGGTTGCTAATTGAAACCAAGAGAAACCAAGAGAGAAACTTAAGAAATCTGAAAATTTTGCAAGTGAAAAATGGAGCAAAAGATCTGATCTTTATCCCTTTAAAAGGGAGGTGTAATGGCCAACTTTCTTGGCCAATTTTAGGCCATATATTGTCAAGTAGGTGACCCACCTACTTGAGATTTTAACTTGGGCCTTTTTGGACTTAAGACTATTGGGCCTTGTCTGTCCATTTTCCCTTATCCTTCTACTCAACTTGGGCCAGATTAATGTAAGTAGGCGGTAGTGCACTTGGCCCAATTACATGGTCAAAAAAACAAAAAAAAAAAAGAGTTTTAGTAGGTGATGCACCTACTTGGTCCTTCGGACTGGTCAATAAGTCAAAGTAGGTGATACACCTACTAGTTTAGTTAAGTCAAGCAAGCAACTCACTAATTTTATTCCATTTTCTAAATACTAATGCCTTTTTCTTCAACTTAGCACTTAACTTTCAACTTTAAGCTCAATTACCACCTTACTACCTCTAGTGTAAATACTTCCGTCGGAGTTAACTTGCAGTACACATGCTGAAACGTGCAAGGCGTTACATCACCTTCCGAGCTAGTTTAAACCAACACTAATCATATAAGAAGCACAGTCCCTCACCTATACTATAAGGCTATGTCAAGTATCACATGAATAGAACTAGCATACGCATAATACAGGTTGTTACAATACCCAGCAAATGTACCTAAGAACCTAACTCGAAACGACTCTATAATACGACGTAA
>NW_006239102.1:172461-180294 GCF_000226075.1 Solanum tuberosum | reverse complement strand
AATAATTTGTGTTCTAGGAGATATGACCCTCCAAAGTAGACCCTCGAAAAAGGCTTCACTTGGAAATTTTGGATTTTGATACGGTTGCTCTAAAATTTGGGTTAGACCCATTTCCCACTCAATTTGACCCCCTAAACAAGAATATGAAGTCGTATTTTCGAAAAACGAAACGGATGTTTTTATATATAGCTAAACAAGTTTCCAGTAACTTCCGAAGCACATTTTTAATCACTTTTTGGGTCATTTCAGTGCACTTGGCCCAATTACATGGTCAAAAAACAAAAAAAAAAGATTCCTAGTAGGTGATGCACCTACTTGGTCCTTTGGACTGGTCAATAAGTCAAAGTAGGTGATGCACCTACTAGCTTAGTTAACTCAAGCAAGCAGCTCACTTATTTTATTCCATTTTCTAAATATTAATCCCTTTTTCTTCAACTTAGCACTTAAATTTCAACTTTGAGCTCAATTACCACCTTACTACCTCTAGTGTAAATACTTCCATCAGAGTTAACTTGCAGTACACATGCTGAAACGTGCAAGGCGTTACATCACCTTCCGAGCTAGTTTAAACCAACACTAATCATATAAGAAGAACAGTCCCTGACATATACTATAAGTCTATGTGAAGTATCACATGAATAGAACTAGCATACGCATAATACAGGTTGTTACAGATTGCTTCATAATTATGTACATTAAGTATGAATTGCATGGATTCCTTATGGCATGATGTTTCTACTATAATTTAGCTTGGATTTGATCTTTTATAACACCTTGAATTCGAGAAGGACTAGAAAGGAGGGAAGTGGAAAAATCACAGGCCAAACAAACCAGACCATGGAACCCTGACAGGCCATGAAGGGGACCACGGTCCGTTAATGGCACCATGGTAAATCCTCAAAACCTGCGTCGTAGAAGTCCCTCTCATGGAGGCGTAGATAGCCCATGTTAAATTTTACGGGCCATCAATGGTGTCTTCAAGGAAGGACATCAGGAAGGGATCTTTCCCTATCCACTGGTCAAGGACCACGGACGGAAAAATGGTCTATCGTACCATTGACGGGCCGTTAGGGCCACCTTGGAAGTGGCACTGGAAGGCCCTCAATCAAGGGCCTATTCATGACTTACGATATGTTGCCTATAACGGGGCATAGACGCCATCGTCAAGTGAGTCTGTCAGTTGTTGAGTCAAGGGCTTTTAGGTCTTGTCCTAATTATTTTAATTCGATACCATATCGATTTACCCTTTACCTGAATCCCTATATAAATGGTTTTACCCCCAAAATAACCCATTTCAACTCATTCTCTCAATTTCCCAAAAGAAAAATAAGTTTACCCTCTCAAATATTTCTCTCTCTAGAAGCTTGAAGAAGAAGGCTACGGTTTCAAGACAAGTCTCCAATTCCACCATTGATAGCAAGTTTTTGGCATCAAGGTATGATATTCTTCATCTATGGAGCTTTTTCCTCCATAGAGTTTCTAAATTCCTCAATTTTGAACCTATGATCCCCAATTGAAGTTAGGGGTTTCTTCTATGTCATGGGTTCCTTTCAATATTGATTTATCTTACTGTTTTGTGAACTATTATGCACGAATTGAGATTATTCCATGTTTGCGAGATGAATCCCCATGAACCCATGTTTTCCAAGCTATGATGATATAATGTGGGTTTTGAATCATTAAAGAAGAATTTATGAAGATTTGCATGTTCTTATAAAATTGATAATGATTTAAGATTTTCTTTGAGAGTAAAGTATCCATTTTGTTGTTGTTGTGTTGTGAAAGGATTTCTCATGTACACAAGAAAGCATGATTGTGAAAGGTTTTCTCAAAGATAAATTCTTAGGGCTGAAAGGTTTCTCAACTAAACTTTGAATCAAGATTTAATGAGTTATTCTAATCAAACCTAGCGTAGACTAGTTGCTTAATTGTACCTTTCCATGGATTATATATGACTTAGCTTGGATTGTAAGTATTAAGTGCCCTTCCATAGATAATGAGACAAGTTAATAATTATGACTATTTTGTGGGATTTACTCTTACCACCGAGTAGATATTGAGATGGAATCTCTCATGTTAGTAGAGGTCAAGTTTCTAATAGCAATCTACTTAACCCATAACTATGTGCCACCACAGGATGTTGTCTTACATAGACATTAGCTTGTGGATCCACCTAAGCTAGAAGTTCATCGTCTTGGCTTGGAAAGTAGGATACCCCTTTTTGGTGTGGAGTAGAGACCAGAATCCATGTCCATAGCTCACATGGTCTCTTTTTTGGATAAAGGTAAATTTCCCACAATAATGAACTAAGGTTAATTTTAGAAGTATCTTGCAAATGTTTTCAAGACCTTAGCTTTCTTTGACCATGTTTTAAGATGCATGTTTTCTAACTCTTTTACCTTGTGATTTAGATTGGTCATTGTGTTTATGAAAAGGTCTTTTTTTAGCATGATTTTATATGTTTTATGCATTGCTATCATAATTGGTAATTTTTTGTACTAACACATACTCTTGCCTACATTTCTTATAAAATGTAGGGTCCTACAATCCAGATTCACATTTCCAAGGTTAGGGATCTCTTAGTAGAAGTTAAATATTGGTGAGTCCTCATGTTCCAAGGATCAAGCCTTTATTTCATATTGTCTTTACATTTTCATTTTTGTATTTGGTGTATGGTTACGTCCCGATCACTTCTTATGTACTTGATGGCTTTGAGACTTTCTTAGACCTTTGCTTCATTTTATAAAACTCTTATGTTTTGAAATTATCTTTTAAAATTCCCTTAAATTTCTATTATCTTGTTTATTTATGCTAAGTATCTTGTGTAGGGCCTCTCAGGGTCCTACACATCATGTTAAATGTAGGGTTTACCTTGGGTCACGACAAACATGGTATTCAGAGCACAAGGTTTAGAAGCGCGCCATATTTATGAATGAGAGGCTATAAGATGTTTAGGAAACTCCACTTCTTTCATTACTCTAAATTCGTGTGATAGAAATTAACTTTATAATGTCTCTCTCGTAATCCTTATATGATTCTATACAGGATATGGCAACTCGAAGGGCATATGCTAGAAGAAATATTGAAGAGAATACGGAACGAGAGGCTCCTTCTCAAGCTCCTTAAGTTCTAGTCGCCCATCTAGCCAAACAAATGACCAATGCGGAGTTTAGGGCTACTTTTCAAGTGTTGGCTCAAGCCATGACGACTCAAGCTAATAGGGAGGATATGGTCCCCTTGAACCCAAATGTGGGTATGGTGGCATCTAGAGTGAGGGATTTTACTAGAATGAATCCTCCAGAGTTTTATGGTTCTAAAGTTGAGGAAGATCCTCAAGAGTTCATTCATGAGGTGTATAAGGTGTTGATGATCATGGGAGTGATGCTGTTGGAAAAGGTGGAATTGTCTGCTTATCAACTTAAGGGTATTGCTCCAATATGGTCCAAGCAATTGAAAGAAGAGATGGCAGAAGATGCGGGTCTTCTTTATTGGAAAAAGTTCAAAGTTTCTTTCCTTGATAGGCTCTTTCCCTTGAGATGAGGGAGGCAAAGGTGCTTGAGTTCATCAACTTTCGTCAATGAAATATGAGTGTGAAGGAATATGCTTTGAAGTTTACACAATTATCTAAGTATGCTCCTACTATGACTGTGATCCTAGGGCAAGGATCAGTGAGTTTTTTTCGGGTGTGTCCGAGATAGTTTTTAAGGAATGTTGTAGTGTCATACTTATTAATGATATGGACATTTCTCGTCTTATGGTTCATGCTCAACATTCGAAGAGGAGAAACTTAAGGAAAGATCTAGGGAGGCAAAGAGGGCCAGAACCAGTGATGGTAAGTTCTCACATTCGAGGTCCAATGGACATTGTTGTTCTAAGTTTCGACAAAGGTTTTTCGGCCAAGATTCCTCCAATGCTCAACATAAGTTCAACAAGGATATGGTATCTAACCCTAAACCTCAAGGAGGAAATGATGGTAACTCTTCATTGTCTATGTCTACTTGCTTTAGGTGTGGAAAGAAGCACAAGGGTAAGTGCTTAGTTGGCACAGATGGTTGCATTGGTTGTGGTAACAGTGGTAATAAAATAATGGATTGTCCAATGCTTATGGATAAAGGAAGAGAAGGTAAGCAAGCTCATCCTAGTGGTTCGCGTTCAAGTGCTCCAAAGCAAAACCAATTGTTTGCACTTCAGGCTGCTCATGATCAAGAGGGTACTCCTGATGTGGTTACCGGTATGTTGAAAGTATTCTAACTTGATGTTTATGCTTTACTTGACCCCGGTTCTACCTTGTCTTTTGTTATGCCATTTGTGGCTATGAAGTTCAATATTCTTCTTCATGAGGTGTTAGATCATTTTTCTGTCTCTACCCCAGTTGGTGATTCTATTATGGCTAAGAGGGTCTATCGAAAGTGTCCCATCTCCTTGTCCCATAGAGTAACTAAAAATTTATTTTGTAGAGCTTTCTATGATATATTTTGGTGTTATCCTTGGTATTGATTGGCTGCATTCATGTTATATTTCTATTGATTATAGAAACCGAGTAGCCAAGTTTCAGTATCCAAATGAACCTATGCTAGAGTGGAAGAGGGGAATTTCTATGCCTAAGGGTCATTGTGTTTCTTTTCTTAAAAGATGATTTCTAAGGGTTTCCTATACCATCTAGTTAGGGTGAGATATATAGATTTCTAAACCTCTACTGAGTCGGTCCCCATTGTTAATGAGTTCCCAGAAGTATTTCGTAATGGTTTACCTAGTGTTTCTCTCGAAAGGGAAATAGACTTCGATATTGACCTTCTCCCAGATACACAACCTATCTCTATTCCTTTTTACATAATGGCTCCAGTAGAACTTAAGGAATTAAAGGAGCAATGGAAAGAATTGTTTGATAAGGGTTTCATCTGACCAAGTATCGCTCTATGGGATGATCTAGTTTTGTTTGTTAGAAAGAGATATGGTTTGCTTCGTATGTGTATAGACTACCGGCAATTGAACAAGGTTAGAGTTAAGAACAAATGTCCTCTCCCAAGGATAGATGACTTGTATGATCAACTTCAAGGAGCAATTTACTTTTCTACGATTTACCTCTGGTTAGATTATCACCAATTGAGGGTGAAGGAAGATGACATTCTGAAGAAGTCTTTTCGAACTCGGTATGGTCATTATGAGTTTTTGGTAATGTCGTTTGGCTTGAATAACAGTCCAGATGTATTTATTGATTTGATGAATAGGGTTCTTAGAAAATACCTTGATATGTTTGTGATTGTGTTCATTGATGACATATTGATCTATTCAAGAAGGGATGGTGAGCATACCGATCATCTGAGGATTGTGTTGCAAGTTCTCAAGAACTAATAACTCTTTGCAAAGTTTAGCAAATGTGAGTTTTGGTTGAGGTCCATCGATTTTCATGGTCACATTGTTTCCAGTAAGGGTATTAAGGCATATTCTAATAAGACGGATGCGGTCTAGAGGCTTTCTCCCAAGGGGGAAATGGTGTGCTTCGATATCAAGATCATTTGTCTGTTCCTAATGATGTTGACTTAAGAGAACAAATCTTATCAAAAGCCCATAGTTCTCGATATTCTATTCACCCGGGAGCCACCAAGATGTATTGTGACTTGCGGGAGGTCTATTAGTGGAATGGGAAGAAGAAATATATTGCAGAAATTGTGGCTAAGTGCCCTAATTGTCAAAAAGTGAAAGTTGGCAACAAAAGCCAAGAGGTTTGTCTCAATATATCAGTGTTCCTACTTGGAAGTGGGAAGATTGGAATATGGACTTCATTGTGGGTTCACCCCGCACACGGAGGCAATATGACTCGATTTAAGTTATTATAGATCGAATGAAGAAATCATCTCATTTCATTTCTGTCAAGATATCTTATTCGGCGGAAGACTATGCTAGGTTGTCTTTGAGAAAAATGGTTAGATTGCATGGAGTGACCTTGTCCTTTATCTCTGATCATGGTACCCGATTCACTTCTTAGTTTTGAAAATCTTTCCAACAAGGTCTTGGTACTCGTGCTAAGCTTAGTACGTCCTTTCATCCACAACCCAATGGGAAAGCGGAGATTACTATCCAAACTTTAGAAGATATGTTGAGAGCATGTGTGATTGAGTTCAAGGGTGATTGGGATGATAACTTGCCTATGATTGAGTTCGCATACAATAATAGCTATCATTCAAGCTTTGGTATGGCTCCATTTGAGGCTATATATGGTAGGAGGTGTAGATCTCCTATAGGTTGGTTTGAAGTGGGTTAAGTTTCCTTGATAGGTCCCGAATTGGTACATGAGATTATGGAGAAAGTTCGGCTTATTGGAGAAAGGTTGAAAATGGCTCAAAACTAGGAAAAGTCCTATGCCGATATTAGGAGAAGGGATCTTGAGGTTGAGGTAAATGATTGGGTTTACTTGAAAATTTTACCCATGAAGGGTGTAATGATGTTTTGTAAGAGAGGGAAGCTTAGTTCCCGTTATGTGGGCTCATATTAGATTTTTAGGTGAATTGGCAAGGTCACTTATGAGCTTGATATGCCAAATGAGTTGGCATTGGTTCATCCAGTTTTCCATGTATCTTTGTTAAAGAATGTGTTGGAGATCTGGCATCTATGTGTTGGAGATCTGGCATCTATATTTCCTTTAGAAGGTTTGGGATTTAAGGAGATTTTTTCTTATGAGAAAGTTCCTGTTGAGATTTTAGACAGGCAAGTTAAGAAACTGAGAAATAAATAAGTTTCTTCTGTAAAAGTGCTATGGAGGAATCATTAAGTTGAAGGTGCTACTTGGCAGGCTGAGGCCGATATGATGTCCCGCTATTATCACCTCTTTCCTTCTATCCCTACTTTATCTTGAGGTATTTAGTTCCTCATTGTTTAGTCTTTTGGTATCATATATCTTAGATACTCCCATGACTTCCTCATCTATGCATGTCCATGAAAGGCTTGAATTTTGAGGGAAAAAATGAGTTAATTGATTGATTTATTCATGCTTATATGCATTTGAGTATGAGTTGCATATAGACTTCATGAAATGATGTTTTGAACATGCTTTAGCTTGGAGTTGATGTTTCCTCCTCGGATATGTGCATTTTTGTGATTGCATGCATGTTGGGTTGGTAGGTTAGAGTTCCTACCTTCCTTACGATGTTTGAAATCTCATTCGAGGATGAATGTTCCCAAGGAGGAGATATTCTAATACCTCGGATTCGAGAAGTACTAGAAATGAGGCAAGTGGGAAATTTACATGCCAAAAAAAATAGACCATGGAACCCTTCACAGAGCCCTAGACAAGCCGTGAATGGCGTCATGGTAGGTCACCAAAACATACCTCGTAGGAGTCCCTTCTACGGAGGCCTAAATGGCCCGTGGTGAGGTTGACGGGCCATCAGTGGCCTCGTCAAGAAAGGTCATCAGAAAGTGATTTTTCCCCAACCACTTGTCCAGGATCACGGACAAAGAAACGGTATGTGGTACCCTTAATGAGCCGTTAGGGCCGCCATGGAAGTGGCATAACAAGGACCTTAGCCAAGGTCCTGTCACGACCCGGGAGCACCCCCAAGTCGTAACAAGGCGTACTCGACCCCGAAGGGGTCTTATACAAGCCACATAGTCATTCATTGCATTCAATAATGAAAATAGTGCGGAATAATAAAAAAACTTATTTACATCCACACATTTAAACTTCTTAAAACAACTTTAAAAACACACAGCGGAAGTCTAAGTCTCACATGGCCATCTTAGACACAAACAAAAACATAAGTAGGGACACGGCCCTTTACAATCAAAACAAAACTAAAAGTGTCTATTACATGAACAAAAGAACTTAAAAGTCTT